>NC_137048.1:36788406-36978406 GCF_032717465.1 Coenobita brevimanus
GAAGGGAGGGCAGGGAAGGAAGAAGGGAGGGAGAGGGGGGAGGGTGAGAGGGAAGGAAGAAAGAGGAGGAGGGAGGCAGGGAGAGAGGGAAGAAGGGAAGTATGGAGGGAGGGAAAGAATGAAGAAACGAGTGAAGGAAGGAGACGAGAGAGAGAGAGAGAGAGAGAGAGAGAGAGAGAGAGAGAGAGAGAGAGAGAGAGAGAGAGAACTAAGCCCTCTCAGAGTCCACCTGTATTATTATGAAAGAGAGATGTAGAGGCGTAGAATAGTGTGTGTGTGTGTGTGTGTGTGTGTGTGTGTGTGTGTGTGTGTGTGTGGAAGGGTGGAATGGAGGAAAGAGGGGAGAAAAGAGGGAGGAGTAGAAGGAGAGGGGAAATGGGGGGAAGGATTAGGGGTAGGGATAGGGGAAAAGTATGGGAGGGGAGGGGGTAGGGGGTTTGCTAGGGGGTTAATGGTGTACGAGGCAAGCTAGGATAATCTGCAAGAAGCTGTTTATTTAAGGTATCTCCAAACGATTTTCTTCAGCCTTAAAATGATCTCAGTGAAGGGGTTAATGATGCTGAATAAAATCGTCTGGAGTGGCGGAAATGATGTAAATATGACGTCTTTGAAGGGGAAAGGGTTGTGGTGATGATCGGGTGTATGAGGGATGTATAAGGAATGTGTATGAGGTGTGTGTCAGAGGTGTATAAATGGTGTATGACGAGTGTATCACGATGTATAAGGGGTGTTTAAGGGGTATACTAGAGATGTATAAGAGATGCGTTGGGGATGTAAATGGAGTACGGTATATAAGAAGTACTAATGGTGGATCTATGGTGTATAAGAAAAGTATTAGGAGTGTATAAGGGATGCATCATGGTTGTACAAAAGGTGTAGACTGTGTATAGGGTTGCTAGGGGTGTTGCTAGGGGGTGTATGGTGTATGAGGGAGGGTTGCCTAGTGGCTGTTTACCGTGACTTTAATTTGACCTTGCCAAGCACATCGCGTCGCCTCACAGGCCTCGTAAGTAGGTAGGTAGGTAGGTAGGTGGTTAGGTTAGTAGGTGGGTAGCTAGGCAGGCAAACTGGTAAATGGGTGGGGATGTGGGTGGGTAGGTTAGTATATAAGGGAGTTGGTAGATGGTCAAGTGGGTGGATGGGTAGGTGAGCTGGTAAGTAGGAAAGCTACTGGGTGTGTGGATGGGTAGGTGAGCTGGTAAGTAGGAAAGCTACTGGGTGTGTGGATGGGTAGGTGGGTTGGGGTGGGTGGGTGGGTAAGTAGGTGAGTGGGGGTCGACGTGGATATACTGTTGGTAAGTAGGCAGGTGGGTGGGTAGGTTCGTTGGATGGTTGGTTAGCAGGTAAGTTGGTTTGTAGGTATGTACGTAGGTGGGTGGGTAGGTAGACAGGTAGGTAAGGTGATTTGTAGGTAGGGCGGTGGGTAGGCAGACTTGTAGGCAAGTTGAAATGTAGGTCGGTAGGTAGGTAGGTAGGTTGGTTTGTAGGTAGGTGGGTGGGTGGATGGGTAAGTTGGTAGATGGACTTGTAGGCACATCTGTTTGCAAGTCTCACCTAAACTGTACAAAAAACCAGCATGTAATTAGCAAGAAAGGGGCTAAAAGGATAGGCATACGGGCGTCGGTCTCACAAATCAGATACCAATGTCACAGATTACGCTCATAAATAAACAACTCTGATAAAGCACATTGGGGTGGTTATGTTCTCTCTCTCTCTCTCTCTCTCTCTCTCTCTCTCTCTCTCTCTCTCTCTCTCTCTCTCTTATCTCCTCCTAATCACCTCCTCCCTATCCCCGAAGACACATATTGCCCTTAAAACCACTCATATAATCACCCTTACTTGTCCCCTTTGGCCCCTAGTAACAGTCGAGCACAAAAGTTCTCCAAATATTTCACCTCTTCTATTTCCCAACATTCTCCGCTGAATATACTACAGTCGGCACAAAAGTTTACAGAACATTTCACAGCATCCCTCTTCCGCTTTCCCCTCTTGGCTAATATTCCAAAGCTGAGAGAGGCTTGTTATATTTTTCTGCCCATACAATAAAGTGATCGACAGAAACTAAGTAGGCAGTGGGCTTGCAAAATTCTCTCTCTCTCTCTCTCTCTCTCTCTCTCTCTCTTTCTTTCTCTCTCTCTCTCTCTCTCACTGATATGATGCGCCAGGGAGGAAGGCGACGGACATGCCCTGTGTGAAGCAGACGCAGCAAAATTGTAAGCGAACGTCTACCTCCGACTGTACAGAGCTGAGATGGAGAATGAGTATGCGTCACTATCCATGTCATATAAATAATGTTTTTCTTACGTATTCGGCTTGAGAATGCGATGGGGGTATGTGGGTTTGTCTTTTTTTTTTTGTGTGTGTGTGAGTTTGTGGATGTTGTGGTGGTGGTGGTGGCGGAGGAAGAAAAGAGAAAAAGAAGAAAACACGAAGAAAGGGAGAGGATCTGGTGATTGTGGTAATGGTCGTGGTGGTGGTGACGTGGTAGTGGTGGTGACTGTGGTAGTGGTGGTAACTGTGGTAGTCTGGTGACTGCGAAGGTGATTGTGCTAGTGCTGGTGGCTGTGGTGATGAATGTAATGATGACTGTGGAATTGGAGGTGGTGGTGGTGGTGGTGTTGGTAATGATGACAGTGTGATGTGCTGTGGTATGTCAGGTGTAATGCTGGAGGGGTTTAGTACACACACACACACACACACACACACACACACACACACACACACACACACACACACACACACACACACACACACACACACACACACACACACACACAGGCAACTTTTTCCTCTCTAACTGTATTTTATGGCCGCAGTGTGTTGCGTGTGTGGAAAATTGAGTGTGCTGCGTGCGTGAGTGGGGCATCGAGCGACTTTGGGTATTGAATGTGTGTGTGTGTGTGTGTGTGTGTGTGTATTGAGTGTGGGGTTATTGCATGTGGGGTGTGGGGGCATTGAGTGTGGGGGTTTTAACTGTGCAGACTCTCAGTGTGTGGGTTTGTCTGTCTGCCTGCCTGCTGGATAACAGGAAAATGAGTGGAATCTCTCTCTCTCCCTCTCTCTCTCTCCCTCTGCCCACCCATCTCATAAAATTATCGGTATAACGAGTTCATCCCCGTTTGGTATAACTTCATTATATAAATGGGTTTGCTACTCCCTACACCCCTATACTCTCTCTCTCTCTCTCCTGCAGCTCTCTCCCTACCTTTCCACTTATATTATTGCGTGTTCAATGATGAGTTTTTGTCTGTGTGTTAGGGAATCATCTGCAAGGGTGTCTGTCTTTAAATGGGAGTGACTGAATCCTTGTGTGTGTGTGTGTGTGTGTGTGTGTGTGTGTCAGAGAGAGAGAGAGAGAGAGAGAGAGAGAGAGAGAGAGAGAGAGAATTACACTGTCACACAGACAACACAGACCTTGCGGCTCCAGCAATGTGGTGTGGCCTTAAAATTATTTCCTAGTTACAAGAGAGAGAGAGAGAGAGAGAGAGAGAGAGAGAGAGAGAGAGAGAGAGAGAGAGAGAGAGAGAGATGTAGTCGAGAAACAAGAGGCAGAAAGAGATGGAGACACCACAAAACCAGTATAGAACGAAAAGAGGGGGATATAGACACACCCACCCACCCACCCACACACCCACCCACCCACACACACACAGGCAGAGAGACAGATAGACAATGGGAAATAGTCAGACACTGATATATGGGAAGAAAAAAAAGACGGCAAACCAAGAGCAAGAAATTAAGAAGAAAAGAGAAACAGATCAAGAGGAGGAAAAAAAAGAGAGGCAAAGACGTCGAGATAGACAGATGAGCATTCCAAAAGAAGACATTTAGAGAGAGAGAAAGGAAGTGAGATAACAGTGAGAGAGGACAGAGATAAACAAGTCGGCAAAACAAGATCAAGAGAAAAAAAAAAGACAGCACAAAAAAAGGGGAACATAAATGCCATGACAGACAGACGGGCACTTCAAGACAGACATGTACTGGGAAAGTAAGACAACCAGAATGAAAGAGTAGTGAGACAGCAAAACAAGATGAAAAGAGAGGAAAATTGAGAGCACAACACCAACACAAAACCATAAAACACACAAAAGTGGAGCATGTAAGCCGGGCACTCCAAGACAGTCATTTGGAAAGAGAGAAAGATGAAAGAGTGAGAAAAATGACAGCAGAGCAAGAGCAAGAGAGAGGAAAAAAGATAGCACACGACCAAACCGGGACAGAAAAAAAAAATATGCGAATATAAACGTCCAGACAGTCAGTCGGGCACTCCAAGACAGACATTTACGTTCAGGCAAGAAGACATAAAAGCTGCATGCAGGTTTTAAGCAGTTTCAAGGGGGTAGTGAGACAGAGTCAGACACTCCCTTTAAAAGCAGGATGAGGCATGGTTATTTTAAGGATCTGAGGGGTGAGTAGGTGGGTTGTGGGTGGGGCAAAAGGTTTTTATGAAGTTTAGCCCTAAAATACCTAAAGGGACCCTAAAAGCTGCTTATTACTACTAAATTCAAAATCATCCTTAGCACTCCCTTTAAGAACATGAGGCACAGTTTTGGGGGGAACTGAGGGTTGTTGGTCGACCAAGGTTGATTTATACATTATTCCTAAAAGTACCTAAAATTACCCCTGACTCCCCTCAGATGCGCTATGAGGTTATTTTAGGGAACTGAGGTGTTGGAAAAGAGCGATTACAAAGGCTTTCCCTAAAATGCCTAAAATTGCCCTTAAATGCCTGTTTTGGAGAGGAGATTGAGGATTATAAGAACTAGGCTGCTAAATGAGGAAGACCGAGACCAAGGTGAAGGGAAAATGAGATTCATAGTTCTTGTAGCAGCTGCTGTTGTTGTGGCACCATATTCATCTGAACGAGAACCCGGTGGACTGCCGGCTGAAGCTCTCCTCCTCCTGTAGTTCACCACATTCCATTGAGAAGGAGCTCAGGGACGTTTGTATAACCCAGCATTAGAACCCCAAGATTATATTAGTGCCACCACATGAAAGTGTCCCTCTCCAACACCAGGCTCAAGGTAGAGAGAGTTTACGAGAAGAGAGCGACCACGGAGGAGCTGGAGGAACGAACTGGGAAAAGAGAATGAGAAGAAAAAGAAGATATAAGATGGGGAGAGAATATTAGTAACTCAGGCAGATAGAAATAAAGTAGAAAAAAAAGAGTATCGGACTGAAGAGCTTAAAGCAGAAGTATCATCAGCAAATTTCGTAACCTGAGCAGAATTATCACTTACAAATTTCGTAACTTAAGGAGGAACATTATATAGATAAGGTGATAGTGATTTGATATAGTCAACATACATCTCCCATCTAGCGCTTTGGCTATAAAGATATAAGGAGTATAATGAGGTGACAGAGAGAGGGAGAGAGAGAGAGAGAGAGAGAGAGAGAGAGAGAGAGAGAAGTGGAAGAACGAGAGGGCGGTCCTATCCACTTCACCACATTAGGAAGCACTTCAGTATCTCACGTAACAATTTATTCTCTCTCTCTCTCTCTCTCTCTCTCTCTCTCTCTCTCATAAAATTATCATCTGTAACGAGCACGTTGTGTGTGTGTGTGTGTGTGTGTGTGTGTGTGTGTGTGTGTGTGTGTAAAGTATGTGTATATAAGAGTTTGAGAATGTAAGAGCGTCCATCCCTCACCCTGACAGACGCCTAAGACACTAATTTTGATCTATGTATCGCCATCCACTTCCCTGACCTCATCATAAGGTTCAGAGGAAAATGAATGTGTGAATGTTTGATGGTTGAGAGAGAGAGAGAGAGAGAGAGAGAGAGAGAGAGAGAGAGAGAATATTATAGATATACAAAGACTGATACACTAATCCCTTCTTCTTCACCTACTGTTCTAGTCCAGCTGACTTTATATTACAACATACTATCCATCTGATCAAGCTGGAGGTCGTAAATTGGGTCGTTGCGTCCAGGTACGACTGTTTTATCCATTACCATCCCCTCGACGACACACAGACGACCAGCGCACGACATTAAGCTGTACTTTATGATGGTGTGGTGTGAGGAATGGCTGACAGGTGGTATTGCTCCTATTACTCTTTTATATTCCTCTGTACTCTTTCATATTCCTCTGTACTCCTCTGTACTTGTCTATATTCTTCTATACTCCTCTGTACTTGTCTATATTCTTCTATACTCCTCTGTACTCTTCTGTATTCCTCTACACTATATACTTCCTCTGTACTCTTCTATATTCTCCTATACTCTTCTGCATTATCTCTGTGTTCCTCTGTTCTCTTCATTCACAGCACCGTAATTAACCCTTAAACGTCTTTATGATGCTGTGGACTGAGGGATAGTTGACAAATGGTATTACTTTGTACTCCTCTACATTCGTACTCCTCTCCCCCAACACATTCCCTATACTCCTATCCTATGTCCTCTTTCTCCCTATTAAGGAGCCTGATAAAAATAACTACTCAGTTAAATGATAATTAGGTAGACAGACCGACAGACAGATAATTGTAAAGAGAAAGAGATAGACAGAAACAGAGACAGACGTGCGGACAATCAAAACCACACATACAGGAAATAAAAAAAAAGGATAAAAACTCAGCCAAGAATTTACCTATGATATTATATTGAGTAGGTAAAGGAGAATCGCACAAATATGAATAAATATATGGGTGTCATGATTTTCCATAGCAAAGGATTATATATTTAGGATATGTATGTTTCCATCTATAGGTTACAAATCTCTCTCTCTCTCTCTCTCTCTCTCTCTCTCTCTCTCTCTCTCTCTCCAGACAATTTTATTAAAGTGAGTGACTCAAAGGAGCCTGGAAATGTTACTACCGTCACCCTTAACCTTCTCATGGTCAGGACAACTTTAGCATTCTATTTCAGTCAAAGACTGACAATTATATTCAACGAAGAGTGGGCATAGAAGCCTGAGAGTGTTAATTCCTTTGCTTTTTCATCTCTGCTTCAAGTCCCGACAACACCACACGTTCCTTTTCGTAAATATTTGCGGACTTCGATTCCCAGTGGGTCCAGGGACGAAAAGGGGGCGAAGGAAGAGAGGGAAAAAAAAAAAAATAGCAGTGCTGACAGGTTTGGGTCTGAGGTCTTGTTAGTATCTCAGGGCATGGATGAGAGAGAGAGGGAGAGAGAGAGAGAGAGAGAGAGAGAGAGAGAGAGAGAGAGAGAGAGAGACGGGGTGAGGGGGTGGAGGGAAAGCGAAATATGTATATGATGCTCTTTATTCCCTTCTTTTCCCCTTAGTACCGACAGCGTGGTTTATTGTGAGAGGTGCCAAGGGGGGGGGGTGAGGGGGGTGTCCCAGGAGTGAACCAAAGTCAACACACACTAATTATGCTGGGTAGGGGGGTGTTAGGTGGGGTGTGGAGGTAAGGAGGGGTTCGGGGTTGAAAGGTGAGATGGGATGAGGGGATAAGCAGAAACGGAATATGAAGAAAGGCTGAAGGAAGGCCAGGATGCTGTTGATGGGGGTGAGGAAGGGGGATGTGGGGAAGACAGGGAGATATTAGGTGGGGGGAATGAGGGAGATACGAGACAGGAAAGGAAGGAAAGATATGAGGAGGGAAAGGGAGGGAAGACGTGAGGGGGAGAAGGGAGGGAAGATGTGAGGGGAAACAGGGAAGGGGTATGTACGGGGGAAGGCAAGGGGGACGTAGGGGGAGAGGGAAAAGGGATATGAATGGGGAAATTGAGGAGGGGATGCGAGGGGGGGAAAGAAAGGAGGAAGAAGTGAGCGAGGATGTGTGGGGAGGAGAGGGACGAAGGTGTTTAAGCTATAGAAACCAGGCATCACATTCCTCTTACACTTTCTTGACATACCCTTGACACCTTTTCTCTGTCACTTTCATGACATCACATTCCCTTGCCACTTTCTTGACCCACTCCTGACAGCAGTGCGTCGTGTCATTTGTGTTAGCCTTGGCAAGGATATGAGACACCCTCTGACTATCCATCTTCATTCATCTGTCTATCTAATCTTTCATCTATGTATCACCCAATGGACGACCCTTCTTGGACCCAACCCATGCACCCAACATATCTCCAGATCTAACGTACACTAACTGATCATCAGGCAAGAAAGATGCATTTTTATGCCACGATTTAATCCGTCTCTTCACCTATCCAACCATCTATCTATCTATCTATTTATCCATCTACCTCCATCCCTAGAATCGACCCCTCTCTGACCCAAACCATGCACCCCACACCTCCATCCCTAACACACACTAATTGATCAACAGGCAAGACAGGTGTATACATGTGCCATGATTTAAGGCATCTATAACTGCACCAGTCCGTTGCAGCTCCCACTTCTTCCTGGGGGAACTGATGGCCAGAATGAACCTATTCTAATGGTGAATATGTACGAAAGGTGTATACAAGACTCAGTTTGTTTTCATCTGACAAAAATGTCACTCCCACAACTTATATATTTTGTTATATTACATAAAATGTGATGAGTTTTGGTTATGAGGTTCGGAACAGTCTCCTTCGTTACCAGCCAAATTCATCTTTCGATCAGACTGCACCTGGCCATCAGCTAACCGACTACAGAGTATCTACCTGCGCCAGTCTTTTACAAATCCTCTGTAGGAGTTTAGAGGGAGTGTGATGAAAAGCATTAACCCATCCATCCTCATAACGGTGAGGTACAACAGAATGGAAGGGCGACGTCAAATGCGAATATCTTGAAGTAAAAAATGATGAGCAGGAGTGACGGTAATAATGAGAGAAGGTAATATTCGAGACCTGAAAGACGTAATGATATATTTGTTGTCTCGTGTGTGATGAGGTACTGGATGTATATGTGTGTGTGTGTGTGTGTGTGTGTGTGTGTGTGTGTGTGTGTGTTTGTGTGTGTGTGTGTGTGTGTGTGTGTTTGTGTGGAGAGAGAGAGAGAGAGAGAGAGAGAGAGAGAGAGAGAGAGAGAGAGAGAGAGAGAGAGAGAATTATACTAACCCCACACTATTTTCTGATTAACACGCACACACACACAAATACCCACCCAGCCACCACCATCCCCCACACACATACATACATATTCACCCAGCAACACACACACACACACAGAGCCACTACCCTAATCAAACCAACCCACAGCCACCCACCTACCACGCCCCTCTGACTGACCGCAGGAAATTATATAGAACCATACTGCTATCACGAAAGGTACCCCGCTAACACACACACACACACACACACACACACACACACACACACACACACACAGAGGCTACCATTCCACTCCTTCTCACTAACACGACCTAAAATTGCCATCTCTCAATCTTCAACGTCGAGTTGTAACAGATATGAAACAGAAGAATATGGTGTTAGTCAAGATGTGCTATGGTAATGATACAGAGACGAAGCATGTTTTTTTTTTTCTTTTGCCACTAAGCAGTAACAATATGGTGCTAGTCACAAAGAAGTGCTATGGATGAAACGTACATTTTTTTCAGTCACTGAGCTACGTGCAATCAACAAAAGGACGAAAATCTCGACCACGTGAAGGTGAAAAAAGAAAAATCTAAAAGTAAAGGCTGGTAACCTTACGCCAAAAATAATCGTTAAATGATACTGAATAAACGAGAGAGAGAGAGAGAGAGAGAGAGAGAGAGAGAGAGAGGAGAATAATATGGATATAACAAGCTGTCATTTTCCTCACAATACCTCCGTTCTCATTCCTTCCACAACGTCCTCCATATTCATTTCATATATGTAAATCAGAAAATTAATACAATCACTTTTAATTCTGATATTTTGTGGATTCCTATAAAAAATAATTAATTTTTTAATTCTTTCCTCCATATAATAATAATGATAATAATAGTAATAATAAAGCTATCTATTTTTATCTTCAAATCAGGTAGCAATTAATGATATATCCCGTACATCTATTATCCATATTATCTATCAGTCTGTCTATCGATCTATCTGTACTTACCGAGTGGGTTGACAAGCTGGCAAATGAATCCAATCGTATGAAAAGATCTCCACATACCTGAAAGAGAAAACATTAATAATTACGGCAATAATACTAATGAATATATCTAATAATAATAATAATAATAATAATAATAAAATATATCATCGAAGGGAAGTGGTTAAGACGTCATCGTACTGAAGAGGTTGAATTCCTGGCATTGTCCATTTAACATATATCATCAAGCGCTTGTAGTATGGAAATGAGGGAGGATGGTGTGGTGTGGAGGAGGAGAAAGAGAAAGACGAATAAAAGTGGGGAGAGAGGGATGGGTAGGGGAATAAAGGGGTACTGGGGAAAGGGGTGGGTGGGTGCTGGGAGGGTGGGGAAGTGGAGAGGGTGGGAAGGAAAAGTATAGGAGGAATAGGGTTGAAGGAAAAAGAAAGGAGGGAAGGAGGAGTGAGAAGTGAAGTTGGGGAGCATACGAGGTGGGTGGAATGTAGTCGGGATGGGTGGGAGAGTAGGCATGGACAGGGAGAAGAAAGGGACGGGGAGGAATGGTAGTGTGTGGGAACAGGAAGGAACAGGGATGGGGGAAAGGAAATCAAGGGGAGGGAGGGAAAGGCGTTAGCGGGGACGAGAAGGGAACTGGGGAGATGGGAAGGTGGGAGTGAGGGTAGAGAAGGAGTAGAGATGAAAGGGGATGGGAGGGGAGGTACAGATGGAAATTTGGATGGAGAGGATGGGGAGGGGGGGGGAAGAGGGGCTGCGAAGAGAAGTTGGGGACTATAAGTGGTGGATGTAGTAATGAACAGGGATGGAATGAGGACAATAAAGGAAGGACGAGAGATAAAAAGACGTGAGGGGAGAGAAACGATGGAGTGGGGAGAAGAGATCTTGGGGTGGGGAGGACAAGGACTGGGGGTAAGGAGGGAATATGAGAGTGGAGAAATGAATGATGGAGCTGCAAATGGTGGAGAAATTTTGGGGAGAAATTGAGAGAGATTGATGAGAGAGTGATTAAAGTTAATGGGGCGTGAAACAGGGGGTTGGAAATGAGCAGAATAATTTGGACAGGCGAATAGAAATGGAGAATTAAGGAACGATGAATGGAGGTAGGAGACTAAAAATGTGATTAAGGAATAAAATAAGGACGAGGAGGGAAGGGGGACAGACTATGAGAAGCGAAATATGAATGACAGAAGTTTATTGAAAGGTAAGAGAGAAAATTCTGGACAGAAGAACAGGAAGGAAGAAGTGAGGAAGAATGGACTAAAAGTACGATGAGAAATGTAAATATGGAGTGGAATTAGGACGAGAGGTAAATAAGGAAAGACAAAGAAGAGATGGGAAGAATAAATGAGATAAATCTATTGAATGGAAATGAGGGTAATAATTTGGACAGACGAACAGAAATGGAGAATTAAGGAAGACTGAGTGGAGATACGAAAAAAATTGTGAATAAAGGAAAGAAGAAGCAGATGGGAAGAAGAATATAAGCGTTACTGGATGGAAATAAGTAACAGATATGCGAAAAAGAATCTGGACAGATGAATGGAAATTGAGAATAAAAGAAACATTGGTTGAAGGCAGGAAGAGATATATGAATGATGGCTGGAATATGGAGCAAAATAAAAAAAATAAATAACAGGATATCGACTGGAAATTAACTGAAAGGGGATGAAGAAAATACCTGGATAAATTAACACAGGTAGAAAACTTGGGGGAAAGAAAAACAGGCTGACAAAACTAGGATAACAGGGGCAGAGAAAAGGAATGACAAATGTATGGAATGGAAATGAAGATTGCATGATCAGACACACAGAAACGGAGAACTGAGGGAAAATGAAGAGGGAAGGATACAAATGTGAATAAGGAACAGAAAAGAGAAAATAAAAGACAGAGTAAGCTACTGAATGGGAAAGTATAATGGTTTTGTGTGTGTGTGTGTGTGTGTGTGTGTGTGTGTGTGTGTGTGTGTGTGTGTGTGTGTGTGTGTGTGTGTGTGAAATGGAATCTGAAACTGAATGGAGAAGAAACGCTAACCAGATTCAAGTAGATTTTATTTGTCATCATCATCATCATCATCAACATCATCATCCATGTATGTAACGTGTAAACAGGGGGATCATGGATTGGTTGACTACGATGACAATGGCGATAACGATGATGATAATGATGATGATATGGCGTTAACGATGATGATAATAATGATGATGATGATGATGATGACAAACAGGATAGTACCATCAGCCGCCACCAGAGGCCCTTCCACACCACCCACACTCCACCCTACCTCCAACTTCTTCCACACAACTTTTTCTATCTAAAGTTCCGCATACAATCAACAATTTTTCCATTAGATTCGACTTTCCCCTACACGAATCCTCTATCAGTTTTTCTCCTCCTCTTCTTGTCGATATTTCCTTCGGCGACAATTTTTTCTCTACAAATTCTAACAATATTTATGCTGACAACTTTATATATCTATCTATTTATCTGTCTATCTTTCTATCTGTCTATCTATCTATATGTATGTACATACATATAAACGGACTGATACACACATACAGAGACGTAGATTTTTTACATTTTTCATTTTACAAATTATGTAATACACTTTCCAGGGGCTGGTACAACTCCAAACAATTTACGTCGAGTTCATTAACGAAACTCATTTTCTGACAAGTTTTGTATATAATTCAATTTTTTACAGTACTTCTGAAGCAACTTTCTCCTCATAATTTCTATTTACTTGAATTCTGTTACTATTTCATCATTTTTTTTCATTTTGTCAATGATTCATGCGACTACATTCTCTTCGGACTCCAAGTTTCTCATTAAAAAAAAAAAAAAAATGATTTACAATTTTCTGTACACAGTGCCAATGTTTTTTTTTGTTTTTTTCATCAATATATTTTATACTGTACGACATACTTAAGCTGAAAACGACATACTTATGCTCAAAATTCGATCAAAATATAATTTAAACAACACTCATACTTCCGAAACTTCCATTAACTAAATTATCCAAAGTTCTCCAGCATCCCTTAGCAATTCTCCTTTTTTTCCCTAGAACTTCCGGTAGACTCATTCTTCTTCAGGTTCTAACTTCGACAACTATTTTATTTTTTGCACAAACTTGCCTTTTCACAAACTCAAGATTCATTAAGTAGGCCAATATTCTCCAGCTCAAACTTTTCCTACATTTTTCAAAATTAATATCTTCATCACTATTACTTTCAGTCAACTCTGGTACACAACTATTTCCTGACTTCGTATAAACAAACATTGTTTTTACTGACAACTATGGTACATACAAAATCCTGTATTTCAGTACATAACTTTTATTTCATACATGAAGTTCGGTCACTTTACATATTCAGTCTTTTATTAACTGCCATAAGATTTTACAAAATGAAAGGCCTCTTGTAACAAAAGGGCTGAAGTTCCCATTTCACCTATTAAAATATTCGTCTTACAGTTTTTGAGATATTCGCCTTACGTATTAAATGTCCGCCTTAAGTATTAATATTTTCGCCTTACATATTCAAATATCCACCTCCCGTACGATACTAAAATATTCGCTTAAGTACCACGATAATTATTTGCTTTACATTTTCAATATTCGCCTTCCATGTGGTACTAAACTATTCGCTTTAAGGACTACGATATTCGCTTTATGTACTTAAGTAGGTATTTGCTTTATTTCTCAAGGCACTCAGTTTCAAAAGAGACCGGCTTCGTAAAATATACATATCTTATTTTTACGATACACCAACCCTTCCCCCCCCCTCTAATCCTTCTCCTTTCCTTCCCCCTTCCTCCCTCCTTTCCTTTCCCTTCCCTATCCCCTTCCTGCTACTCTACTTCCCCTTTCTTCCTACCACCCTTACCCATTCATCTTTTCTCCCCCTCGATCTACCCTTCCCTTCTTCCCCATCCCCTTCACATCCTTTAAATTTCCCCTTCTCCTCCCCTTTCCCCTCCTCCTCCCTCATCAACTTCTCTACCCCCCCTCCTTTCTGACCCACCTCTCTTCTAAGCTCGCCCTCCCAATCCCTTTCCCTACCCCTCTCTAAACTCCTCTGCTCCCTCTAAATTCCTCTTTCCCTCTCCCTACTCCCTTTCTCCTCCCTTCTCCCCCTTCTCCCTACCTACTTCCCTTCCCCTCCTTTCTCCCTACCTATTTCCCTTCCCCTCCCATCTCCCTACCTACTTCCCTTATCCAGTGTCCCTTCCCTCATCTTTCAGCCTCCCCTTCCAATTCCTCTCCTCTTACCCCCATCTCTCTACTCCGAACCCCCTCCCCTTCCTCCTCCCCCCCTCCACCCCTCCCTAACCTCACAGGAACCATGGAGCACCGAGGGAGCATAGAGCAAGAAGGGAACGCTCAGAAATGCTCTTTGATCCTCCATTTGCTAACTAACACAGGAAGCAGGAGTAGCCTGAGGGGTGAGGGAGGGGGAGAGGGGCGGGGAGGAAAGAAATATACCAACAAGAACAAACAATAATATTAAAAATAATAATATTTATAATAATTATAATGTAATTATAATAATAATAATTATAAAACAGTATAATAAATAATACAAAATAATGATAATCGTAATAAACGAAAATCAATGAAAATAATTATGAAAAAGATAAAGATTAAATAATCGTCATCATTATTATAGTCATCATCATCATCGAGGAGGAGGAGGAATAGAAACAATGATGATGATGATAATGATAATGATGAAAAATTGGAACAGATGGTAAGATAAAATAAGGAAGAACAAAGTAATAACGGCTAAAGTAAGGGCAAGGTAGGGAAGGGCTCGGCAGGGCAGGGCAGTGTAGGGACGGGCAGGGCAGGGCAGTGTAGGGACGGGCAGGGCAGGGCAATGTACGGTTGGGCCGGACAGGGTAGGGCAGGACAATGTAGGGGACGGCAGGGCAGGGCGGGGCAAGGTAGCGTAGCGTAGGATGAAGTTAGATTGGACTGGCTGGTACCAGAACAGTTAGAATAAAATAGGATAGGTTAGAATACTGGCAGCTAGGATAGTTTGTCAGAATAGGCCAGCAATAACTACTCTAGGTTAAGATGGCGGGAGAGGCTAGGAATTGAAGGGGATAGGTTGAACCCCGCTAGGATGGAGGAGGAGGAGGAGGAAGGTATGGGATGGGATGGGAGGGAAGGTGAAAGGGATGGAAGAGGGGATGAGAACAAGAAGGAGAGGGAAGGGTAGAGAAACAGCAAGACTAATAGAGGAAAGATGAAAAAAATTAAGCAGGAATTAAAAAAAGGAAAAGGTTACATTCTCTCTCTCTCTTTGAAACTTCTGTAATTAGAGGGTAAGTCTTTCCATTAATATTAGGGCCGGACATCCTAGAATGGATCCTGACGTCTGTGTATCTGTGTAACTCTCTCTCTCTCTCTCTCTCTCAGGGGTTTTAGGGTCCACTTCCCCCTGTTTTACGTGTAATAAAATCAGGATAAAGTTTCTTCTACATTAGCGAGAATTGCAATCACTTTTATGGCTTATTGATCTAACAGACAGATAGACAGACAGATAGATAGATGGGTAGACTGAGATAGATACAGAGACAGATAGATAAATGAAAAGGACAAATATAACCTGTACATAAATGAATAGATATAGATGTGGAGGGATGGATATGGATAGATCGGTGCTGATTATAGATAAATATAGAATATTTAAATAGATATACAGATGGATACCACTTCTCTCTCTCTCTCTCTCTCTCTCTCTCTCTCTCTCTCTCTCTCTCTCACGCACACACACACAGGACACGTAAACAGGTAAATAAATAACAAATAATTATAAGGGTGAAACTCCTATCTGTACACGTATAAAAATGACCCTTAAGTAATGGGTCCATGGGTAGGGGCAATGGATATGAGTAATGGGCAAGTACATGCAAAATAATGGGGTTAAGGGGAAATTAATGGGCAGGAGAGAGAGAGAGAGAGAGAGAGAGAGAGAGAGAGAGAGAGAGAAAGGGGGGGGAGGTATCCATTAACGCCCCCACTTATTTCACACGTCCCATTACTAGAGGGTCAAAAGTGGTTACTCTGCTGCCACTCTCAATTTGCGTGTGTGTGTGTGTGTGTGTGTGTGTGGAAGAATTATTTATGTGTACCCCTGCCTCGTGCTTGTTTTTCTATCTATCTTTCAGTCTATTTATCTATCTACCTCCAGGATTTACTTTCATCTTTTCCCACTTCACGTTGGGACTGTAGGTCTGTGTGGTCTGTATGTTTATGCTCTCTCTCTCTCTCTCTCTCTCTCTCTCTCTCTCTCTCTCTCTCTCTTTCAGTCCCTTCCTTTTCCTTGTCTATCTTTCTATCTTCCTTCCCTCCCTCCATCAGTCTCTGCCCATCTTGCGTTTTCTCTTCCTTTCTATCTGTCTGCCTGCCTGCCTCTGTCTCTCCCTCTTCTCCTCTTCCCCCCCCTCCCTCTCCCTTCCTCTCTCCTCCCCTCTCCCTTTCCTCTGTTCCTCCCTCCTCCCCTCTATGCCTCCCTCCCTTCCTCCCTCCCCTATCTCATATCAACATGCAAATTACACTACTATAAAGATACCAAACGTTATTTTCTTAACTTCATTTTCAGAGAGGGGAGAGAGAAGAGGGGAAAGGGAGGCGGGAGTGGTGGAGAGGGGGTGGGAGACAAAGGAAGATGGGGGAAGGGGGAACGAGGGGTAGAAAGAGGGGAAAGGGTAGGGGACAGGATAGAAGGGGAAGGCAGGGTATGGCAAGGGGGACCAAAGGGATGGTAGGAAGAGAAGGTGAGATGGAAAAGAATATGAAGAGGAAGGGAAAAAGAAAAGCGTAAGGGGAAACTAAACAGGGAAGCGAAGGAAGAGGGAATGAAAGGAAGAAAACTGAAACAAAGTTTTAAAAAAACAGAGAGCAAGAGGAAAGGAAGAGGGAGAGAAAGGGAGATAATAAAAAGAAGGGAGATTATAGAGAAGCAATTTAGTGTATATAGCATTTTTATTTACCCCTCCTCCCCCTCACTACACCCCACCCTCTTCCCTATCCTCACCCCTCACCCCCTGTTCCCCCTCCTCATCCCTCTCCTTTCCCCTCACTCCTGATTCCCGTTCTCTCCTCCCTCCACTACCCCACCATTCATTCCTATCTTCCCCATTTCATCCGTAGCTCCCCTCCCCCTCCCTATCCCCCTATCAACTACCTCCCTTCTATTCCTTCCCTCCTTTACCTCACTACCCTCGTCCTATCCACCCCTATCTAACACCTTTCTTTCTTCCCTCCCCTACATCTTCTTACCCCCACTACCCTCTCCGCCTACCTACCACCTTGCTCTCTATCTTCCCCCAGCTTCCCCAACCCCCCTCTCATTTTCATTACCCTTCCTACTTAACCCCGCCCTTCTAACCTCCCCCATCCCCCATATTCTTCTCCCATCCCTCTCTTCCCTCCCCCAACTCCCTTACCCCTCTACCCATCCCCTCCAATCGATCCTCCTCCCCCTAACCCCATCCCCTCCTCTCCCTCCGCATCCAATAACAGCGTACTCGCAGTTTCTAATAACTTAAACACTACACCAATATAGAACACACACACACACACACACACACACACGAGAGAGAGAGAGACAGACAGACAGAGAAAGACAGAGAGACAGAGAGAGAGAGAGAGAGAGAGAGAGAGAGAGAGAGAGGTGGGGGGGGGGAAGAGTGCAAAAGTTGAGTATGAAGTGTCATTCAGTTGATGACCGGCGATATTTCACCAACTCCCCGCTCTCAATCTCTCTCTCTCTCTCTCTCTCTCTCTCTCTCTCTCTCTCTCTCTCTCTCTCAAAGGCATAGTTCAGAAACACAGAAAGCAGAGATAAGAAAGAGCAATGGGAAAGTACAGGCGACAGAAACAGCTGAAAATATTATATAGAGGAAACTTGAGGACACAGAAATCGAGGACACAAAATTAGGGGGAAAAAAGGTAACAACATTAGAGAAATTAGAGACGACAGTGGGAAACGTGGACGAGGAAACAAATAAAAGATTAATAGGGAAACTGGGGAAAAGGTAAAAACTAATGGCCTAGAACAGAAGAAAATAAACGGGGATACAGACAAAGAGGGAAGCAGAGGCGGGGAAAAAATAGGATGAAAACAAAAAAGTACACAAGTATATATTGAAATCACATACAAAAAAGGCAAAAAAAAAAAAGGAAAAACAGCGAAAAAATGTCAGAGAAAAAAATACTAGTGGAAAAAAATAGAAAATATTTAAAGCAGTGAAGTGGAAAAAAAAGGAAAAACACGAAAAATAGGGAAACACAGGTAAATAGCGATGCAAAAAAAAAAAAAAAATCTATACAATCATGCTTTGAAAAAATGGTTAGAAAAATACGTGAAAAAAAAAGGAAAACTCTCAAAGTGAAGTGAAAGAAAAACACAGATACCTCAAAATCAGTGAATGAGAAAGGAAAGTGAGATAAGAACACTGAAATGAAAATATAGAAGTACTGAAAAACCTACCAAAAAAAAGTGGCAGTGGAAAAAAAGCTGAAAATCTTTTAAGAAAATGCAGGGGAAAAAAAAAAAGTATTTGTAAGGGCACGGACCAGATGAAGGAAAGGGTCTTTTGAGGAGTGAAAGGGGACAGGATTTGTAGGGCGGTCACGTATGGGGGGTGGGGGAGGGAGGGGGCAGGGAGAGTATAGGATGGGATATGGAGGGAAGGAGGGGTGGAGGATGGGGTATGGATGAGGTTGGGGAGGGAGAAATGGGCACAGGAGGGGGACTGGGAAAAGCAATGGAGGATATGGGATAGTGTGAAGGGAAATGGGATGTGGGAAGGGAGGGGTGCAGTATGATGATCAGAAGTATTGGCTAGGGGAAAAAAAAAGGGGGGGGGGCAGCGGGAGGAAGAACGGGATGTAGGGAAAGGTAGAATGGGGTAAGCAAAAGGAGGCAGGACGGTAAACTGGGAAAGGTGAAGGTGGAAAAGGGGGAAGAGAAAGGACTGGGATGGGATGGAGAGGAACTGATGAGGAAGGATAGAAAAGAGTAGGGAGGGATATGGGAGAGGTGGACAGGCTAGGAAGGAGATGTGGTACGAAGAGAACGGAATAAGCTTCTTAGATAAAGGAAGACAGAGGGACATGCTGAAGTGGGGAGAGGGGAGAAGAAATGTAAGTTGTAAAGTGTGGGGGTGGGGAGGATAAGTGGTATGGGCCGGGGAGGACAAGTAGTGTTGGATGAGGAAAAGGTGTTTGGTGGGGAAAATCGGCATAGGGTTGAGAACAGGTGCGTGTTTTAGGATATAGTGATGAGATGTGGACGAAAGGAAGAGGGAGGCATGTGGGGGAGGGGTGGGGTGAGGGTGGGGGGAACGTGAGACTGATGATGCAATTTAAAGAATCTCTCTCTCTCTCTCTTGCCAAACACACACACACACACACACACACACACACACACAAACCCCCTCACACATAACCCCCTAAACACACACAAACCCCTCCTCTATACGTACAGTCCACTCTTTAATTTCCTAAAACTAGATAATTAGCACTTTCACGCAAATTACCCTAATCTATGCATTGTCTGGGCTAATGACATCTAATTCCTTTGTTATATACTGCACGACAGAGTAATTCAGATGTCACTATGATTGATTTCCAAAGATGTGTCCAGGAAACAGAGGAGAAACTCAAGATAAAATCTGTTAACCCTCTGGAGCAGAATATATTATGATGTTATTGTTGCCGTCAGATCTTTTTATTCCGGTTCAGCGAGGTCTCTTGCAGGGAGGAGCTTATGAATAGTAACTGTTATCTCTTTGTGTGATGTATTTTCAGATCCGGGTGCATCTCTGGATCCTGGCTTGTCTGTTAGTCTCTCACTAATGATTTTCGGAAACGGGGAAAACGGGAACTGCACTCCCTTGGAATTTCGCAAAGCCACATTTAAGGGCCCTAATCACCCCAACATGTAGTACATCATATCTGTTCCGTATTCTTATTAAGTCACGTTAGTTTTATCTCGGAGTTAAGACCTTGCTGCTCTTTCCATTATTTATTTACTTGTTTGTTTTCCTACGATGACATTCCATACTTCTATCCAGTTCCTCTTACTACCCTCTACCATCAGTCAAACAATTGGTACAGTTAAAAGCATATAACAAGAGGGCACAAAATACCCAATATATGCTTCAGTGATGATGTTTAGTAACTATACAACATAGAAATTTAGAGAGAGAGAGAGAGAGAGAGAGAGAGAGAGAGAGAGAGAGAGAGAGAGAGAGAGAGAGGTAACACACACGACCCCTCCTATTAATCCTGGTCCTGCTCCCTAACTATTACGACCAAGGTTACGACCCACACACATGTCACTTCTACCACAACTACCACAATTACCACAACTTCCACACCTGCTATTATAAAGATATCCCAACGACCACAACCACCACCATAACAACACAACTACACCAGCCATCATATCCACACAACTTCAACCACCACTGCCATCTACACAAGCACCACCGCCACCACACCTACCAAACCTACGACTATCACCACGTCCTAGCTCCCACAACCACTACCATCATAACTACCACACCTACCCACAATTTCACATCTACCACAACCACCACAGTAACTATCTCACGTACCACTGCCACCATATACCAGCTACCACAGCCACCACCACCATTACTACAGCATCAACCACAACAACAACCATCCCTACCACAACTCCCATCATCACCACATGTAACACAACAACCTCATTTACCACAACCACCAAAAATGATCCTTTATCTCTTAACATCCCTAAAACCGCCATCTATCTATCTATCTATGTCTATGTTTTTTTGCCCCATTGGGAATGTAGGGGCCCGGGGCTAGGCATATCAGTCCTAACATTTAAAGTATAGGTAACCAGACTCACTCGCAATAAACCCCAACCCTCTAGGATGTAAACCCTTAAGGACCCCATCCTATCTGAGCGTCTTCATCCACTAAACCACCAAGTAACAACTGGTTATATGGTTAACACCCAATGTACTGATTATATGGTTACGGGAAACCGCTTGGCTTGTCAACACAGAGTCACCTTCGAACAGGCAGCGCTACCACTAGTGAGTGGATGGTAGGCGCCCCCACCCACAGCCAAACAAACCGTCAACCCCACTAAAATCGTCCCTAAAACGTCAGACGAGCGATCAATTCTCCTGTTCTTTTGTTTTAGGCCAGGCAATACCTAGGCCCCTCTCCCCCCTTCCTCTCCTCCCCTCCCCTCTCCTCTCCTCCTCCTCCCCCTCCTCTCTTGTTCTCTTTGTTCTTTTGTACCCCAAGCAAGGTTTTGAACCCTTCCTCCCCCCCTCCTCTTCCCTCCTCATCCCCTTTTACTGTACCTCCCCCTTCCCCTTCCACCTCTCCCCTTCTTTTTTTGCTTTCCTTTTTCTCCCCTCCTCACCCATTTACTGCCCTTCCCCCTTCTTCCCCCTCTCCATATCCTCCCTTACTCCCCTCCCCCTTCTCTCTTATTCATGCCATTTACTTCTCTCCCCCTCCCCTCGCTTCCTCACATTTCACCCCATCTCCTTCGATCCCCATCTTTCACTCCACTCCACTAGTAACTTCTTCTTTAATCATTATCTAGCCTAATATCTCTACATCCACCCCCGTCCTTTGACAGAAGTGCAGCAGTGGCAGTTGCAACCCCAAGCTCATCTGGACGTGAACCCAGTGGACTGCAGGCTGAATTTACCCATCTCCTTCAGCCCATCATCCTTCTTTCCTGGGGACAGAGGGAGTTGAGGTACGTTTGTATAACCGGACAGAGGAGCCGCCCAGCTAAATCGGTGCCACGACGTGAAGGCGTTCCTCTCCAAAGAATGGGTGGTCGAGTGGTTACAACATTGTGCTACTGTTCGTTAAACTGATTCCAGACTGGGGCAGGGAACAGTCGAGGGAGTTATAAATCACTAAATGACTGGTCCGCCAGAACATCCACCGCTATGTCATAAAAACATTCCTACGAGTACCATCACACCGGTCCTAAATGAAACAGCCCTAGCATATATTCATTATGGGCGGTGGGTATTAGTGCCAAAGCTGTAACATGTGATGGGGAGACACGTAAAATGACTGCTGGACCTCAGGGAACAAACTGTCTAGTATATGCCGAGTCAAAAAAGAAAATCTGCTGATCAATCCCCATTTCTCCCATCCTCCCACCCTTCCTCCCCAAACGCCCCCACCTCTCTCTCTCTCTCTCTCTCTTCGCTACATGCACCTATTATTTCCTCACTCTTCTTACTTTCTCCCACCCCCTCCATCTCAGCCAATCTCCCCCACTCCCCAGCCTCCAATAACGTACCCACATTTCCTATTTCCTTTCTTTCTCACCCCTCCCACTTCCCCTCCCTAACGCCCTTTCTCACCCTATCATAACTTTATTTCCTTCCTTATAACATAATCCCCCCACCCCAATCCCCCACCCACTTCTCTCTCCCTCCCCACTACAAATACTCCCTCTCCTGTTTCCCTGCTCTTCTCCTCTTTTTCTCCCTCTCCTCTCCCCTTCCAGCTTCCTTCTCCAACCTTCCTTCCTTCCCCTAATTCTTCTTCCTCAACCTTATGTCTCCTTGCCTCCTCCCTTACTCCTCACTCCTTTTCTCTCCTCCTCCATTCTACACCTCCTTTCCCCTCCCCTCCTCCCTGCATCTTTTTCCCCTCCCCCCCCCTCTCCTAGCTCCTCTTCCCTTACTTCTGTTTCTCCACTACCTCCTCTTCCCCTTCCTCTTCTCCCCCATCCCACCTCCCCTTCTCTTCTCTCTCTCTCTCTCTCCTTCCCAACCTCCATCACCCCTCACCTCTTCCAGCTTCTTCCCCTACCCCTTCATTCTCTCCAAAACCTCTTCCTCCTTTCCCCTCCCCCACCCTCAATTCCCCCACTTCCCCTCATCGTTTTCCACAAATTTTATTTCTCTCTCTCTCTCCTATCATATTCCCCTCCACTCCATTCCCTCTTTCCTCCTCGCAACTCCCTCGCGTCTTCCCCATCCATAAAAACCCCTTCTCTACGCTCCCAGTTTTTCCTCTTTCTCCCTTTTTCTCTCCTTTCTTCCCTCCGTCCTCCCCCCCATCCATGCTCGTCCTTGCCCTCTTGTCTCTCCGCCTTTTCTCTCCTTTCTCCCTTAATCTCCCCTCGACCCCTTCTCTCTCCCTCAATTCCTATTCTCTTCTCCTCCATCTCTCAAAATTCATCCTTGCTTCCTTCTTCCCTTCCTTTCTCTTAACTTCTCAATTTCATGTGTATCTCTACCCCTCGACCACTTCCATCTCTCTTACCCACTCCTTTTCATTCCTCCCACTCCTTCCCATTCGGCCTACCTATCCCCTTTCCGCCTTCCTCTATCCTAATCTACTCCTCGTCATCCCTCCTCCATTTCTCTTGACCTACCCTTCCCCACTCCTTCCCTCCTCTCTCTCCTGCCTTACCCTCCCCACTTCTTCTTTCCTTTTCTCTCCGCACCTCCCCCTGTCTTCTCTTTCCCCTCTCGATGCTCCCTCCATACTTCCTCTTCCTTCCCCCTCCACTCTTCCTCCTCCTCCTCACTCCCCTTCCCTCCTTCCCAATTCTTTCTTCATCCCAACCAAGTTCTCCTCACTTCGACCTCCTCTTCCTTACCCCCCTCTTCCCCCTCCTTTTTTTATGTCTTCCCCCCTTTCCCCTCTACTCTCATCCCCTTTCTCCTCCCCCTCCGTCCTCTTCTTCCTGATTTCTTCCCCTCTCTTCCTCCCCCTCCTCCATCTCCGTTCCTCCTCCATCCCCCATCTCCCACCCATTCCCCTTTCCCACCCAACCCTCTCCTCCTCTTCCTTATTTCCTCCTCCTCCGACCTATTGCCAGCGTTCCCCTCCTTCACTTTCTTCCTTCTCTTCTCTCCCCTTTCCCTCTTCCCGACTTATCGCCCTTTCCTCTTTTTCTCCATTCCTCCTCTTCCCTTATTTTCTTTCTTAAATATCTCTCCCTCCCTCTCCATCTCCTCCCCTTCTCCCACTCCCTTCCTCCCCCTCCCCTCTTTTCTCTACCTCCTTCCACTCTTCCTCATTTCCTTCCATCCATTCACTTTCGTCTCTTCTTCCTGCGTCCGTAACTCCCCTTCCCCCTCCCCCTCCCACTTCCCCCTCTTCCTTACTTCCTCCCCTCCATTTCTTCATTTTCTTTCCCTCATTTCTTCTGCTCCTCCCATATATTCCCCTTTCCCTCTCCCCTCCCATCACCTTCCTATCCCTCCCCTCTTTTCTTTACCTGACCCTCCATCCCTTCTCCCTTATTTCCATCTCTCCAATCCTCTTCCTCCTTCCCCTCCCGTCCTCTTCTTCCTTCTTCCCTATCTCCCCCTACTCCTCCTCTCTCCCCCTCCCCTCTCTTACCCCTCTTAAATATCCCCTCCCAGCAAGCCACGCCTCCTAAAACCCCCTCCTCCCCCACCCCCACTCCCTCCCTCTTTGGCCTCTGATTGGTTGTCTGGCTGGTGACGTAGATGCTGACGTCACAAAGGCCTGGGAGTTAAAGGGGTAAGGCAGAGGCAGGCAAGACGCAGAAGGGGTGAGGCAGAGAGGAGGAAGAGGAGGGGGAAGAGAAGGAAGAGGAGGAAGACGAGGAGGAAGAAAATGATGATAATGACGATGAGAAGGAGTAGGAGAAAGAGGGAGGCACGAAATAAAATGAATTAGATATCTTAAAAAAACAATAATAATAATAATAATAAAAACAATAACTACAATAATAATAATAATAATAATAATAATAATGACAAAAAAACAGAATAAAAGATCCAGTGAGGGCAATAAAAGGGGGAGTGGGAGGTGGAGGGTTATTGCTTGGAGAGGAGGAGGGGAGAGGAGAGTGGAGGGACGAAGCGTGGGGAGTAGAGAGGGGGTGGGGGCCGGGGAGTGAAGAGAGGAAGGAAAAGGCTACTGGTGATGGAGGAAAAGGAAAGGAGTGAAGGAGGAAAAGGGAATGAGTGAGAGAAAGAGGGAAGGGGTGAAGGAGGAAAGACGAAGAAGAGGAGAGAATGAAGCGAAGGTATAGAGGAGGGGGAAAGGAAGGATGGATGAAAGGTGAACAGGAGAGGAGGTGAGAGGCGAGAGGAGAAATGAGGAGGGCGGGGGAGAGGGGAAGATGGGGAGCGGAATCAAGGAATGGAAGAGAGGAAGGAGGAAGAAGGAAAGGAGGGAGAGGACGGAGGCGGTGGGGGTGGTGAAGAGAAGATAGAGTTGAGGTGAAAAATAAGGGGGGGAAGCAAGGGAGGGGGAAAGTAAAGGAGGGGGAAGTGGGACTGGGGTGTATGGGAAATGCAGTTCGATATCAAAGGAATTATTTTACTCTCTCTCTCTCTCTCTCTCTCTCTCTCTTGAATGGATGACTTCTCAATTTTGTGCAATTCAAGGTAGAAATAAATCATAGGTCCTAATTAAGTAGCATATTAGTACAAACACACACACACGAGAGAGAGAGAGAGAGAGAGAGAGACAGACAGACAGACAGACAGACAGACAAGTCAGTGAGACAGACAGACAGACAAGTCAGTGAGACAGACGGACACACAAAGTGACAGACAAACATATCAACCGAGATAAAAAGGGAGAATAAGGTGGGTGAAAAATACACAGTAAAGAAAAGAGAAGAAGGAAAAGAGGAAGTGGTGGATGTATAGGAAAGAGGGTAGGGGAGAAGGAGGGGGAGAGGAAGAGGAATTTGACGTCTGAACAAAGGAATAAGGGGAAGGAAGAGAGGAGGGTAGGGAAGGGGAGGGGAGGGCAGGGGAGGGGAGAGGGGTAGGGTAAGGAGATCAAAAAGTAGGAAGAAAAATGAAAAGAGGGAGAGGGGGGTGAAAGACGGGTCAAGGGAGGGGGGGGGAAAGAGGAGTGAGAAAGAGGAAGACAATAGCGGGAAGAGAAAAAGAGCAGGGCGGAAGAGAGAGGCTCGGGGAAGGAAGAGAGAGCGGAATGTGGAAAGAGGGGGAAGGAGAAGGGAAATATATGAAAGAGAGAGGGGGAAGCAGAGGAGAGGAAGAAGGAGAAGGGGAAAAGGGAGGAAAGGGGGGAGGGAAAAGGGAGGAAAGTGGGGAGAGAAAAGGGAGGAAAGTGGGAGAAAACCGGGGGGGGGGGGAACTGGTGATGAGGGAAAGCAGAATAGGCGAAAAAGAGGGCGAAGAAATGGGCAGGAAGGCAAAGGGAAGAAGGGGAGAAAAGAATGGGTGACGGAATGAGTAGGGGGTGATGAGAGAGAAAGGGAAAGCATATGTAGAAGAATCAGGGAAGAAAAGAGGGAAGGAGAGACACTGGAAAACTGAAGGGAGAAGAGGGTGGAGGAAGTAAGAGAAACGTGGGTAGGAAACAGGAAAAATGAAGGAAATAGAAGGGAAAGACAGGAAGAATTTTGGAACGGTGAGTAAAGAGGAAAGACAGACGAAAGGGGAAGGACGCAGAGATGATGAGAAAGAAAAATATGAAAGGAAACTGATGGGCAAAAGAAGGGAGAAAAGACAGAGACTACAGGATGAGAATTGGTGTGTGTGTGTGTGTGTGTGTGTGTGTGTGTGTGTGTGTGTGTGTGTGTGTGTGTGTGTGTGTGTGAGAGAGAGAGAGAGAGAGAGAGAGAGAGAGAGAGAGAGAGAGAGAGAGAGGGAGAGAGAGAGAGAGAGAGAGATGGAAGAGGGATGCTGGAAATGGTAAGGGGGAGGGTAGAAGGAGTAGGGGAGGGTAGGGGCGGAGTGAGAGGTGGAAGAATTAAGAGAGATGGGGGAGGGGGAGGGGGAGGGGAAGGTGAAGGAGGAGGAGGAGGGGAGGAGAAAGAAGGGAGGGCGAAGAAGGGGGGTGAGGGGAAGGAGGAGGAGAAGGGAGGGAGGAGATGAGGGGGAGGGAGAAGGGAAGAAAGGGAGGGAAAAGGAGAGAAGAGGAGAGAAGGAGAGGAAGGGGAAGAGGAACGGAAAGAAGGCAACTACAAGGAAGGAAGAGGGAGGGGAAGGATTGGTTTTATGGTGAGGATGGTAGATGGAAGAAGAAAGGGGAAGAAGAGGGAGCTGAGGAGAGGAAACTGAGAGTAAGGAAGAGAGGAGAAGGGAAGGAAGAGAGAAGAAGGGAAGGAAGAGTGGGGGCGAAAGGAGAGGAGGGGAGGGGGAAGGGAAAGATGAACGAGGGAAGAGAAGTGAAAGACGAGGGGAGGAAAGGGAAGGGCAAAGGGAAGAGGGAGGAGACAAGTGAATGGGGAGGAAGGTGACTGCTGAGAGAAGAGAAAATGGATGGAGAGAGGAGAGAGAATTTGGTAGGATGATGGTGAAGGGAGGGGAGAGATGAGATAATAGAAGAAATAAGAAGCGAGACATAGCAAGGGAAGAAAAAGGAAGGGAAGGGAAGAAGAGAAGGAAAGAGAAAGAATGAGGAAAGGGAAGGAAAAGAAAAGAGAAGAAAGAAAGAAAGGAAGGGAAGGAAAAGAGATGAGGGAAGGGAAAGAAAGAGGAGAATGAAAGAAGAGAAGAGATGAGGGAAGAAAAGATTGCTGATGAGGTCTGGGGAGGGGAAGGGAAAGGCAGAGGGAAGAAAAAGAAAGAAGACAAAACTGGAAAGGAAGGAGGATAGGGAGTGGGAGGATGACGATAAGGAGAGGGAGGGGGGAGGGGAGAGAAGAAGGGTGTGAGCTGGAAGAGTTAAGAGGGATATGGGAGGAGGAGGGGAGGGGAAGGGAGGGATAGGGAACAGGAAAGAGGAATGGGATGGAAGGAGGGGGAAGGAGGAGGGGTGGGATGGAGGGAGGGGAGGTAGGGGGAGAGAGACTGGGGGAGGGGTGGATGACCGAGAGAGTGTAGGGTACATGTAGGGACCTCAAGCAACCCCTCCTCCCCTCCTCTCCCCTCCCTCACCATATATGCCTCCCTTCCCCCTATACTAGTCTGTCCAGTGTGTGTGTGTGTGTGTGTGTGTGTGTGTGTGTGTGTGTGTGTGTGTGTGTGTGTGTGTGTGTGTGTGTGTGTGTGTGTGTGTGTGGTTAATTTTAAAATATCACTACCTATTTACTAAATGTGCAATTACGTATTAAAGAGAGTACACACCATCTAATCACCTTATTCCAATGTGAGAGAGAGAGAGAGAGAGAGAGAGAGAGAGAGAGAGAGAGAGAGAGAGAGAAATCTTTATAAATTATGGGTACATTTTGACTAAAACTGGTGTTATTATTATTATTATCATTATTATTAATATTAGTATACAACTGATAATGACTGGTGTAAATTGTCTTTGCTATAGGAATTGTGATTCTCAATCTATATCTATAGCCTGATGGAAAGGGTGGCCGCATAACTATTCGCCTCGAAATACCCACGTCCTTCACCATCAGGCTGCCCTCTCTCCAACACTTCTCCCTCCCTCATACCCCTCCATCCTAATCATCAATGTTGTGGGATCGTTACTGAATATGCAGAGATAAATCTGGGAGTCACAGGATGCTGGGTCAGGCATTAGACACGCAGGTAAACAACAGGAGTAGTAACTGAATCCCTGGTTCGTCTGGACGTGAACCCGGTGGACTGAAAGCTGAACATTCCTATTCCCGTCGACCACCTCCCTCCTTTCTTGGAATGGGGAGGGAGTTGAGGGGAGTTTGTTTAACAGGACAACTCCACCATCCAGTTATATCGATGCCATCACATGCAGGAGTCCCTCTCCAGCCTCAGACAGACAGTAAGTACACGTAATGCCACTAAGGGAAGAAGACTACCCTTAAATGTATGCTACCTGACTTGGTGGCCTAGCCTCGGCCCCTTATATCCGGAAGGAGGTAACATAGGGCTGGCTGTCACCATCACTCTAATTATTCATCTATCTACTTATGCCGTTTTATCTACCTATGTACCTCTCTCTCAATCATTATGTACCAAGTATAACCATATCGTATGATATTTCTAACTCTGACAATTACCAATTTCTGTAATGCAAAGAAATAAAATCAACGCATAAACCAAGACCTGAAAATTACCTTAACCATCAGTAGAGGTTCTCAGAGCACAACAACATCTCGCTCGAACTCTGACCTCGACTCGTAACTTTAACTTTGATATAGATGATCCAGTACGACAAATGGATAGTTTGGGTGGGAGAGTGAGACAGGTTAGAACTTGAACTTTGTACTTTCTCTAACGTCTCGGGCTACAAAGAACCCTACACAGACTTGCTGAAGATGCGTGTGTGTAGCCTGAAACGTTAGAGAAAATAAAAAATTCAAGCATTAACCTGTTCCTCTCTCCCACCTAACATTTGACCTTGATCCATGGCCATTGACCTAAAACCGATCTGCATCAAATATAACCACCTGGATCAAGATTTTTAAAAACAAGTTCAGGATAATCTCGAGCAATGGGACTAAATTTTAATCGACATACAGCCAAACCTAACCACTTAGATCAAGGTCAAAGTTCAGGATGATCTTGATGCACGGTGTCCTCTAACCTCTTGAGATCAGTTCCAACCAAAATCTACCAACTTCCCTGACCCACAAACAATATATGCGTGCCAATTTTGATTATAGGATACTTCTTTATCATACATGCATACATACATACTGTACAACAGACATATACGTCAAAATCTACTTGATCACAACCTCTACTCCTTCAGCGTCGCTAATGAATAATAATTGCAACTCCTATACCCACTGATAATGAGATCCACATAGCAGCGAACAACAACAACTACAATAATAACAACAATCACATCCCCTCCCCCTACTCCCCAACATTGACTTCGCTGTTATGTAACCTGCACCCGCCGTGACTAGGGGGAGGGGAGGGGAGGGCAGGGGAGAGGAAGAGAGGGGTAAGAGGAGGGCAGAAGTGAGGGGAGGGGGTGGGAGAGAATAGGGGAGAGGAGGAAAGAGAGAGGATATGGGGAGAGGGTGGACAGGAGGTGGTAGATGCGGAAGGTAGATAGTCAAGGTCACGAAAATGAAACTCGACAGTAATGTTTCGCCCCCTCCCTCTTCTCTCCCCTCTTCCAGCTCCCTCCTTTTCTCTGAATCCCCCTCCATTTCTCCTACCCCACTTCCTCACCCATTCCCTCCTGCTTCTTTTTCTTCCTCCCTCCCCATTTGATCTCCCTCTCTCTTTTAACTCTCCCCTTCACCTTATCTCTCCATCCTCCCCCTCATTCAATATGACTGGTCATCTATAGTACCTTGTAAATTAAGTAGTCTGCCATTTTCTTCACTCCTACAAGAATAAGTAGGAGTTTTTTGAGGGTGCCTGTAAGAGTAAACTGTCGATCACATTAATATCTAAACTTCAATCCTGAATGTATTACTAAGTGCTCTTCGAGACGACCCTTATAACCAGTTTACCATATTCAGCACAAACTATTTCAATCCCAAATGAATAAGTGAGCTATCGTTGGGATTTTGAAATTAAAGAGTTTATTACATCCATGACACGTGAGCTCCTGTAGCATCTGAGTGAATGTGTAGGTGCTGTTTACGCTTACTCTTTATCCCAAACAGTTTACCAGGTTCATCACATGTTTAAGTTTACTATTCCTCCCAAACAGTTTACCAGGATCGTCACACTTTAGTTTCTTCCCATCTGAATGGACTATACACTTTTTTACACTACCTTGGCCTAAAACCGCTAACCCCCCAAGTTGAATACTACGTTTTAACGAGAAAGTAAGGCTAGAATATGATGCAGATCATGAAAAACTGCCGTGGAAATTTTGTTGAGCCACGGTATTGCTTTATTCTGCCAATAACCCACGTGAATAGCTACAAAAGGACAAAATCTGGGCCAAGTTAAAGCTAAACTACTACAGTTGATGTATATATATATAGTATAATAGTTACCTAATCCATTTCAGGTCAGCTGGTGGTCAAGTGTAATCAGGTTAGAGGGTTTATGTGATTTGTAACCAAGGAGACTAACTCCTACCTTACAACTAACGCTCAGCGAATTTCATGCAACAACAACTTAGTATTTATATTGTGGGAGTGTCCTAGTTCCGTCAGATGAAAACAACTGACTTCCCTTCACACCAAGTATTTTCCTCCCTACCCCCTTCCTTCCCCATCGCTTCTCGTTTGGACCCTCCCCCTTCCCCCCCTCCTCTTCCCTTTCCCTTATTTTCTCTCCTATACGATTCTACTTCAGATTAATTTTCCCCACCCCTCTAATCCTTCCCCTCGCTCTTCCCTTCTCACCCTTTTACTTTACTTCCCCTTCTCCCCTTCCTTCTTCCCCAGTAAGACTCCATTTAATGGTAAAATCCCCCACTCCATAACACCTCCCATTCCTCTTCCCCTCCGCTCCCTTATACCACTACAACCCTCCTCCCTCCTTCCCATCCCCGCTTCTCTACCATTTGCCTCTTCCTCCTCCTCTCCCACCTACTTTCTCTTACCTTTTACCTCCCACTTCCCCTCCCTTCCCCCGGTCCCCTTCCTCCTCCCCTTCCCTCTTCCTCCCTCCACCTCTCTTAATACCTCATTGTTATCAGAATATTGCGGCACTATTATCACTTCCCTCCCCCTCCCATTCCTTCTCCCACCTTTCATTACTTATCCCCAACCAATCCCACCATCGCCTCCCCCACCCCTACGCCTATTCCTTCCTTCCCCCTCCTCTATCCAATCACCATATTTTCGTTGCTGTTGTGGTTTCAGGATCATTTGAAATGTAAGCTCCGTGGACTTCAAGCTTAACCCGCTCATTCACTATCCTCTTTTCGATGATCCGGGAAAGGGAAATAATCTCTAAGTAATATTTGTATAACCAGTTAGCTGAACCGACCGGTTATTTCAGTGCCACCACATGAGGGCATCCATCACCAGCACCTGTCACTAATTCCACCATCTTACACTCTCCCACCCTGCCAACACTTAATTTGCCTCCACTACCACTCTTCTCACTTTTCCTTCTCTCTCTCCTTCCTTTCCCTTTTTTCTTCCCCTCATCCCCCACCCTCACAACGCCGCCCCCTCCTATATTCCCCCGTCCGATTCCTTTCCCATTCACTCCCCAATCATACACCCAAATCCCCTCATCTTCTTCTTTCTCATCCCTTCCCCACACTTTAACCTTGCTCCCCCCTTAAGCCCTATCCTCCCATTCCCTACTATCCCTTCAGGCACTCTGAGTGAACAGGATCTCTCTCTCTCTCTCTCTCTCTCAGTACATCGGCTAATTAATATCAAACCTAGCAGAGGCTGGGCAGGTGTGTATGGTAATACTGCACTGTAACTGTGAAGTGCAAATGTGCATAACACAGTCTCTCTCTCTCTCTCTCTCACACACACACACACACACACACACACACACACACACACACACACACACACACACACACATTCGTACCACTATTTCCTAATCTCCATAACTCTTCTGACAAAACAGAAAAACACAAAGAAACACTTCAGACTACTGGCTCTCCTCCAACGTCACCGGAGGACCTCACCAGCATTCATCAACACCCAACGCACCCTTCCATTGATGACCAGGGTCTGTATCATCAACATTTATCAACATTCATCAGCATTAATCAACATCTGTGCGTATTTCAAACCTCGGTCACTTCACATTTCCCCCCCCCCCTCTGTCTGTCTGTCTGTCTGTCTGTCTGTCTCTCTCTCTCTCTCTCTCTCTCTCTCTCTCATTATCAACATTAATCAACATCCGTGCATATATCAAACCAAGCCACTTAGCATTTCGACCTCTCCTATTTTCTCCGCCCTTCCCTTGCTCGCCATCACATTCCGTCCTGTAAATAATTATCTTGTATGCATCTACTTTCTTTTTTTTTTATCTCTTTATGTGTCCTTGCCCTCCCCTTCTATGCCCCTCCCGTCTCTTGTGGACCCTCCCATCCAGCCCCTGCCCTGAATAATCCTGTTTTGCCCTGCCATTCCCTTCTCTTGTCTTCCTACAAGTACTAGCAAGAAGAAAGAAATTACGTCACCTTTCTGAAAGGGTTGACCATTTCACGTCTCCTTCCCACTCCACAGCCTGCGCCAGGAGTGGGTATGGCACAGTTTTTTTTTTTTTTTTTTTTTTCACGGCCGGGTAGTGGTAAAGAGGAAGAGGAAGCTTTCCAAGCGAATGATGATGATGGGGAGGAGAAGTTTTCTTAGGTGGATGATGATGAGGAGGAAGAGGTTACTCCCCTTGTCACCTCAACCTACCTTCACATGTCCTCCCCTATCCTTTCCGCCTCTTCTTTTCCACTACTTCTCCCCCTTCCCTTCCTCATCTCCTCTTTTCCCCTATTTCTCTTCCCTCTCTTCCTCCTCTCTCCTCTTCCTCCCCCTCCCTCCTCCTTCTTCCCTTTATTTTCTCGTTTTGCTCCTCCGACCCCTTTCCTCCTCTCTCCTCTTTAATCTCTCCTTGCACCCCTCCCTTCCCATTCCTTCTCGCCTTCACCTTCTCCCGTCTATCCCCTCTCCTCACTCTTTACCTCTCAACTTCTCCCATTTCCTCCCCTTTTCCCGTCTCTCCACTCGTGTCAAACCTTCCACTCTTTTTAAGCATATCTTCCCCTTATCCCCATCTCTGCCCTCTCTCCTCCCCCATTACCCTTCCTTCATTGCCCCTTCCCATCGCTTTCTTTTTTTTTACCCCAATGTCAAGCCTTCGACTCTTTTCAAGCACTCCTCCCCCATCCCTTCCCCCACTCCCCCACCTCACCCCCCCTACTCTCTCTCTTAAAGCACAGACGTCACACCTCCTTCCCCTCTCCCCCCTCCTTCCCCTTCCCTCCCTCTCCACCCCATGCCTCTCTTCAAGCAACAATAACCCCCAAACATCCCCCCCCTCTCTCTCTCTCTTTCTTAAAGCACAGACGCCACATCCCCCCCTTCTCGCCGCTCCCTCCCCCTCATCCTCAAACTCCCTTTCTCATTCTCACGTTCCTTGCAATGTGAGAAAAAGAGGTCGTTTTGAGTAGGAGAGAGATACCTAGAAGGTGTATGAGAGAGAGAGAGAGAGAGAGAGAGAGAGAGAGAGAGAGAGAGAGAGAGAGAGAGAGAGAGAGAGAGAGACAGACAGACAGACAGACAGACAGACAGACAGACAGAGACAGAGACAGACAGACAGACAGACAGACAGACAGAGACTTAGATACTGAACACAAACATTATGGCACCAACGAGGTGATCCGACCGTAATATTGAGAGAGAGAGAGAGAGAGAGAGAGAGAGAGAGAGAGAGAGAGAGAGAGAGTTATCTTACAAGCCAACCACTCCCACACGCAGTCTCTCTCTTTCCCTCCTCCATCCAGGCCAGACCTCTCTTTCTCTCTCTACGGCCTCTCCTCTCTCCTCTCTCTCTCTCTCTCTCAGCCACCATTCACTCGTTTTCTTAAATCCTCCTCGTCTTTCAGTCTTCATTCTATCAACTTTCATTCAGCTGGTTCTCTCTCTCTCTCTCTCTCTCAAGCACCAACCTTCATTCACCCTCCCAACTCTTCTTTCCCTCTCTAAACCTTTCTTCTCTCCCACTTCCCCCTTCCAAACTCCCCTCCCCAGCCTGCCCCCTCCTCTCTTTCTCTCTCTCTCTCTCTCTCAGCACTGGGTGACCGGGTTGCATTGATCGTAGGGTGGGTCCATGAAGGGGAGGGAGTGGGGGCGAGTGGGGATAGTGTTGCGTCTGGCAGTTGCGTCTACGTTACATTGCGTCACTAGTCTTTGTCTTGAGTCTTTGGATATTGCGTAGGAGCAGCCCCGAAATTGCGTCCGAGCTAAATAATGCGTTATTATTCTAGTGGTACTGCTCTTGTAAATTCTGGCATTGCGTAGGGAGATGGGGTATTGCGTAGGCTGTTTCTTGGGCGATGCGTGGATAGTTTGCCACTAGGGAGGATACTGCGTAGGTCTTCTTTGTGGCCTTGTAAGTACTTTGGTAAATCGTAAAAAGGCATAATAGGTTTCTTTGTTTTTGTGAAGAAGCGTAAGGTTGGTTCTGAGTTTGGCAGTGTCTTTGGTAATGCAATGGCGTCTTTGGAGGTGCGTCGACAGTTTTCGTTGCCACTGCGTGGACTGGAATGATTCTCTGGCAATGGGTGGGCTGGTTTGATTCCCTGGTAATGCGTGGGGTGGTATGATTCTTTGGCAATGCATGGACTGGTATGATTCTCTGGTAATGCGTGGGCTGGTGTGATTCCTTGGTAACGCGTGGACTGGTATGATTCTTTGGCAATGCTTGGGCTGGTATGATTCTCTGGGAATGCGTAGGAGCCACAGTACTGCGTTGCTTTCTTTGTCTGCCATCTCTGGGCCTTCTCGTGGCCTTAGGTGGGTCGCTACTAGCGCGTACATCCTATGCCGGTTTGTTTTCATCTGACGGAACTGGATTATTCTTAAAATTTGAACATCAAGTCGTGTTCACATGATATTCGTTAAGCCTTACTTATGAGGTAGGAATCAGCCTCCTTGGTTACTAGTCAAACAGACTCTCCAATCTGACTGCATTTGGTTAACTGAGCTGACATGGATTATGGATCTCTGATGATTAAAAAAAAATATATATATATATTTCTGTAAATGTCTTGTAAATACAGTATTATTCTTATCTGCGTTTTGTGTAGTTCACATTATGTCAACTATAAGAAAACGGATATAACAGGCAACATTCAGGCTGTCATGCAAATTTACAACATAAAATCGTCTGGCGTAGGCCGGAACGAATAACGAGTGGATCCGTCCATGAGAGGGTTAGTGGTAACGATATCAACACACTCAGGTTCTCGCAGACATTCTCAGCCCTGTTAATCCATCCGCTACTAAAGATCAGGATTACGGTGAATGAAATCATATGGAGATCATAAGCGCTTCATACATCAGCGAAGCGATCGGGTTAACATCTATATAACACTGACACGGTATGCATAAATAAAAGGAAACATTAGTGTGGTATATATAGGAAGGACGGGCCAAGGAAGCTCCTAGGCCCACGCGCACTGAGCCCATTGTCTAGCGCCTCAGTGCCTTTGTACTGCGTCTAAGACCAATGTTCTCGTGGTCCACGGAGGCTCTTTGGCACCTCTTTCCTGCCTGGTTATTACTCCCTATAGCACGATAACTACTTCAGTTCCATGGGGTACTTATTTATTTATTTATTTCCCCTCTCTAGGTGTATTATTCAGATCTGGAAGAGGTAATAATATTATGAGAGATTTAATTAATCATCCAAATATAACACAATCGCATGTATGAAGGAATAACAGATAAACTAAAAGTAACAGTCTCTCTCATGATCTTTTTCATTTTCATGGTATTTATACACCTAAAATTATTATCAAAAGGACGTCTGAATTTCACGCAATTGTCTGGGTTTTACCTATTTGTTTATTCCGCTGGTGTCTGCGTATTACATCGATATCAGGGTATTAATTCGACGTCTAGATTAAAAGACTCAACGGCTGAAAATTGCGTCGTTGGGCAATGCGTTCTGGGGCTACGTCGCCGTGTGTGTATAGGGGGGAGGGGTGTCTACGTTGTGTTATTTCGATTTTGGTCTCTCTCTCTCTCTCTCTCTCTCTCTCTCTCCCACCTGCCCATTAGACCTGCCCTCTTTCACTACTACCCTTTTCAATAGGCCTCTTGATTGTAATGGCCACTCATTTCTCTCTCTCTCTCTCTCTCTCTCTCTCTCTCTCTCTCTCTCTCTCTCTCTCTCTCCGAATGACGTACTCAAGAAGGGCTTTGAACTTAACCTTACTCTTCCTATAAGTCTCCTTGGTTACTTGTCAAGTCCACCCTCCAGTCTGACTTCCTGATTATGAACTGAGCTAAGAGGGGTTATAAATCATCATCGTCATATCCGAACAAACGTACTATAGTGAAGGGGTAGTAGAAGCTGTTGCAGCGCCAGGTTTATCTGTAACGTGAACCCGGTGGACTGCTGGCTGAAGTTGCCCTCCTCCTACAGTCCAACATCCTTCTTTCCGGTAACTGGGAGGGAGCTGAGGGACATTTGTGTTACCGGGCAGAAGAGAGGCCCAGTTATGTAAGTGCCGCCACAAGAAGGTCTCTCTCCCTCCAGCACCTAGCGAAGGGGTTTAAGCCCCCCAGTTTGAAAAATCTCTATAAAACGCTTCTTATTTACTTTCATTTTTTACTCATTATATTAACAACACTCTCCTACAGTGAACATAAAAATAAGAGTATCTTGTTTTTTTGCACCCAACACACTCAAAATATTACAAGACAAAGTGTTCTAAAAAAAAATGTATATATTGTACTTTGTGTTGCGTCAATTAACTCTTCAGCCGAGTGACCTACTTACACTTTACTCTTGCCAACACCAAGCGATTATACTGGAGTTAAAACTGCCTTTTTGAGGTGGTGCGAGAATTTCTTTTTCCTTTCACACAGTTCTGTATTTTCTCTCCATCACTTCCTCTCATAGATTATGTTCCTCTTTATTTATTTATTTTCTTTTTAACCTTTTAGCCAGTACTGTCTATTTTCTCTCCCTTCTCCCATTTATATTTTTTTTTAACCTATAACCAGAACAGATTATTTTCTCTCCCTCCCCCCCTCTCTCTTTCTCTCTCTCTCTGATTTTTTTACCCTATAGCCAGAAGAGATTATTCTGTCTGTCTGTCTACTCATGTGTCCATCTTCTATCCACCTATTTATTCATTAGCTTTGATGAATTTAAAAAAAAATACCAGAGTGTAACACAGAAACATGACAAATTCTACTGTACACTGAGAAACATATGACGAAAATATCTGAGTTATTTTTAAGTATGGCATGCAAACGTTAGAACACACACACACACACACACACACACACACATGAGACTAGGCTATGTACTCTCGATCCATATTTACTTAACTCTCTCTCTCTCTCTCTCTCTCTCTCTCTCTCTCTCTCTCTCACTCTCTCTCTCTCAATCATTTTATACCGCTGATATAGAGAACATGAACGTTTAATTTCTTAGTATCTAGCACATATATTTATCCACAAACAAAGACAGAAAAAAGTAAGAGAAAACACTAAGTAAAACACCAAATGAGACAAAATTGAACTTAGAGAGAAGAAAGCAACACAGAAAAAAAGCAATTAAATCAAGAGTTGAAAAGAGATACGAAATTAACAAACACACATAGATGGATAGAGGTAGATAGATTGATTGACTGAGAGAGAGAGAGAGAGAGAGAGAGTGTGTGTGTGTGTGTGTGTGTGTGTGTGTGTGTGTGTGTGTGTGTGTGTGTGTGTGTGTGTGTAAGAACAGAGAACAAAGGAGTGAAGCTGGAGAGGTCTACCTTGGTTTATGCAGGAAGGGGAGGAGACCTAAGCTGGGTGACATATGAATATGAGAGAGAGAGAGAGAGAGAGAGAGAGAGAGAGTCTTACTTTTCTATATACTTATCATTCATACTTCAACATAAAAATGTATACAGAAGTACCCGGTTACAGTATATAAAGGAAAGAGTGGCTTGGGATGGCATCAGGGAAAAGAGTATATGTGGGAGGGCTCTGGATGCCATGAAGGAAAAAGTATATGTGGGAGGGTGGTCTGGGATAGTATGAGGGAAAGAATATATGTCGGAGGATGGCTTGGGATGGCATGAGGGAAAGAGTGTATGTGGGAGGGTGGCCTGGGATGAAATGAAGGATTAAAGTTGAGTTAGAATAAGTAGGAAAAGAAAACAGACATAGAGTAACAGACAGGTGGCTAGGTAAGCTACATACAGGTATTCCAACACACTGATTAATGGATATAAACAGACAAGATCAAAGATAGATAGGCAGACAGATAGACATAGATAGAGAGATGAAGATATACATGCAGACAAAAAGATGAGACAGACACAGATAGAAAGATGAAATTAAACTGACAGATACATAGAGATAAGAAACCATAAAATATTATGAAAAAGTACCCTACTCGGAACAAAGTTGACTCGATCTTATACGCGACCTAACTAGAAATAACTTATTCATTACACTGAAGAAAAATGAAGTAATTAATTTTTCACTGGAGCTAAATTATGCATTGCCTATAAATTTTAAATGAAGAAATTATGAAAATGCTGAAGTCGAGAAAAATTACTGGAGTTTCCCATATTTCAAGGGTTGTTTTTTTTAAAGCCAAAACTTGAAATATATATATATTTATATATATTTATATATATATTTATATATATATATATATATAGTTATATAGTAGAGAGAGAGAGAGAGAGAGAGGGAGAGAGAGAGGGGGTACCTCCGACCTTCCAGCCAATCAGGCCCGTCCAAGCCTCTCCCTTCCCTAATCTAATTACCTCTCAATCCCACATCTTACCCTCTATCCAATTCGCCTAGCCTCGGGTTTAACTAGCCTAGCCTATCCTACCCTAGTCTGTTTACCTTAACTATTTTCTCTTCTACCCATTCCCTATTTAACTACGTGCTCTGGTTTGGGATGCATGAGGGAGAGGAAGCGGGAGAAGATAATATAATAGAGAGAGAGAGAGAGAGAGAGAGAGAGAGAGAGAGAGAGAGAGACTTCAGTACGGTATGTAAAATTTTTCAATACAATATCATACGGTGGAACAGTTTAGAGCAAAACTTATTTCGTGTACAACAACTTAGGGCAAAACAACTTATCCCATCCCATCCCTTTCTTAGAACCCTAATATGTATCTAAAACTCATCCACCATTCATATTCAATGCCTTCTTGCTTCAATCTCGTCTGCCCACAGATTGTAACCATCAGTCCCTATCCACTCCACTATCCAAATTTTCTATTACCTCCTTCATCCATTCCTGTCCACAACCTTGTTTTATCCTGCTTTGGTCTATCCATCTATTCTTACCACCTGTCTTTCTCCATGACCCATCCCTGCTCAAGGTAAGGCTGCTTTGTCTTAATTAAGTTCTGAGACGGGGATCGAGATGGAACAAGAGACAGGTAGTGTGTGGGAGGCATGGGTAAGGCAGGGTTGGACAAGGGGAGGCAGGAGAGAGGAAGAGGATTGGCAGGGGTAAGAAAGGAGTTAGAGAATGGCGAAGCTGCGGTGAGGCAGTGGGAAGAAGGGAAAGAGAGGTAAGGATAGGCAGGGTTTAGGCAAGGTTAGACAAGACTGAAGCTGGAGGAAGGGAAGAATGACAGGAAAGTGTGGAAAAGGTGGAATGAGAGGGCAAAGGTAGGAAAGGGGAATGAAGTTAAGGTTAGACAGGAGAGGGGCAGAGGTTGGTTGGGTGGGGCAGGGATAATGTAAGAAGGAAACTGAGGACGAAGGGAGGAAAGCAGAATGATGGGTGTGATATAAGGGTGGCGCAGGGGATGGAAGAGTAGGGTTGGGGTGATGGAGGGTGAGACTTGTGTTACAGGGAGAGGCCGGGGAACATATTTCCTTTCGGTATGGGTATTCGTCTCAATACCACAGCCAGCCACCTCAGCCGAGCAGCCCAAGTGGGACAGGTTAGGTTTGGTTAGGTTAGGTTAGGATACTGTGAGTAATTTTGCATGGGAAACACATTGAACGTATATATGTGTGTGTGTGTGTGTGTGTGTGTGTGTGTGTGTGTGTGTGTGTGTGTGTGTGTGTGTGTGTGTGTGTGTGTGTGTGCGTGCGTGCGTGCGTGCGTGCGTGCGTGCGTGTGTGTGTGTGTGTGTGTGTGTGTGTGTGTGTGTGTGTGTGTGTGTGTGTGTGTGTGTGTGTGTGTGTGTGTGTGTGTGTGTGTGTGTGTGTGTGTGTGTGTGTGTGTGTGTGTGTGTGTGTGTGTGTGTGTGTGTGTGTGTGTGTGTGTGTGTGTGTGACAGTTTACCCTTTCATGTTGCTGGAGGCACAGGGTAGCAGGGTGTGGCAGAGAAAGGCAGGGGAGGAAAAGTGTGCCAAAAGGAGGCAAGATGTGGATGAGTGTGGCAAAGAGAAGCAGGGGGAGGTAGGGTATGGAAGAGCATGGCATAGAGTAGCAAAGAGAGGAGGGGGAGGAACTGTATGGCGAGGACAGGCAGGGGGAGGCAGGGTGTGACAGATAGGCAAAGAGAGGCACGGTGAGGTAGAGTGAGGAAAAAAGAACAGGGGGGGGGGGAAAGAGCAGAGGCGTGGCAGGAGATGGTAGGAGTAGGAAAGATGAAAGGGGTGGGAAAAGATGGTACGAGTATAGGATGGTAAAGGATGGTTGAAGAGGAAGAAAGTAAGATATAAGTGAGGTAGGGGGTCAAAAGGAAGGAAGCTGAAAAAGGGTATGGCAACACAAGGGAACAAGAAGATAAAGAAAAGAAGGAAGAAAGTGAGAGAAAGAGAGAGAGAGAAGGGGGGGGGGAGAATGAGGGTACAGACGTGGTAAGTACTGTAAACTGGGAAGAGGGTTTGTGAAATGGTGAGGAGTGGACTGGGTGAGGAGAGGGATTGGGGATGTGAGGGAAGAAGAATACTTAAATTGTGCCTATCGAGCATAAAGGTCCCTAGTTGTACTGCTGGGAACGAGGGAGAAAATAAACGTTGCCATTAGTCTGACTGGCAATGGGGAATATGGGAGAGTGATGTTCTCTCAGTCCAGATCCATGTTTGGGTATCAAGGTATTATTCACCCCCTACATTCACACCTACACCCACATATCTCCACCCTCACACATCCATACTCTCTCTTATCCCCATCCTCACCCCCCCAACCACACCCACATATTCCATCCCCACAACTGTACCCACACCCACTCACCCACACACTCCAACTCACATTTCGACTTCATCCCCACATCCACACCCACATTACATCACCACCTCCATACCCACACCCGCACCCACTCCCTCCTCCACTCCTACACCCACACCCACGCCTTCCCTTGAGTGATGGAATAGGCTTGGGACTGGGTTCACTGACCTGGCTGGCTCTCCCTTATGTTAGGTCACTCAGCCACACCCATACCACAAGTCATACCAGTCCACAATGATAGCACTCCACTGTCATACCACTCCAGCCACACCACTCCACTGTCATACCACTCCACTGTCATACCGCTCCAGTCACACCACTCAACTGTCATACCACTCCACTGTCACACCACACTGCACGAAGGCACTCAAACCACGCCAGTCATACCACGCCACACATCATCCTACATCATACAAAAGTACTCATACCACACCACACCATGCAACACTATCATACCACCGTCGTATCATCCGATATCATACCACCCCTCCATGCTCCTCGCCTCCCCTTCTCTCTATCTCTCTCTTTCAACACCTTATCATAATTAATTTTACATCCACCCACAAACTTTAAACTTTTAAGGCAACTTTTTATTCAGTTATAAAAGTCAAGTTTTCTAGTTTTTTTTATGGAAAGGTATAATTATAATGATAATGATGTTGAATAAGTTGTAGTGGTGATGATTAGGATAGTAATTAATTCTGAGTGTCGCCGAAGGAGGTGAAATATAGTTTACGATGATGCTAATGACAGCGATAATCTAACTGATGATGATGATGATGATGATGATGATGATAGGCGATGGCAGAGGTAATGGCTATGATGAATGATGAAAAAGAAAATGAAGACATCAATAAAAATGCCCACGAAAAATGGAAAAGAAAAACTAAGAAATAAGACTGAAGATAAAGAATATTAAGGCAGAGAAAATGACACCGATAAAGATAAAGAGATCGATAATAAAGTGGGAGGGAAAAGGGGAGAAGAGAGAGGGAGATGAGGATGGGGAGGATGAGGGAGGCTGGGAAGGAAGTAGGGGAGATGAGCAAGGGGATGGAGTAGGGGGGTGAGAAAAGGGATGGAGGAGTAGTGAAAGGGGTGGGGGGGGTGAGAAAAGGGATGGAGGAGTAGAGAAAGGGGTGGGGGGTGAGAAAAGAGATGGAGGAGTAGAGAAAGGGGTGGGAAAAGGGATGGAAGGGAAGAGACGTGGGTTGGATGGACGGGCGAAGGAGGGGTAGAGCTGAGGAAGGAAGCAGGAAAGAGGGTGGGAGAGACGGGGAAGAGAAAGGGAGGGGGGAGGCGAGGTTGGAGAGACGGAAAAGAGGGCTGGAGGAGGTGTAAATGGGAGCTGGGAAGTTGAAACGGTGGAAGGGGGTGGACGAGATGGAAAGGGAGTGAGGCAGGTGGGCAAGGGTGTGGGGCAGTTGGGCAAGGGTGCGGGGCAGGTGGAGAAGGGGGTGGATTAAGTGGGAAGTGGGTGGGAGAAGTGGGAAGTGGGTGGGAGAAGTGGGAAGGGGGTGCGAGAAGTGGACAGGGTGTGGGTGAAGTAGAAAGGGGCTGGATGAAGCGGAAAGGGGCAAGACAGGTGAGGAAAGAAGTAAGGCAGGTGGGGAAGGGGTGGAAGAGGTGGGGAAGCGGGTGGGGGAGAAAGAGAAGGAGGGAGGCACAGAAAGGGGAGGGGAAGGTGGGGAAGAAAAAAGTAAAAAATGAAAGAAGAATAGGGGCTAGTGAGGAAGTAAAGGCAGTGGAGTCAGGGGTGAGGGAAGGTGTGGGAGAAGTGGGGTAAGGGGAGGGAAGGGGTGAGAAAGGTGGGGATGGTGAGGTAAGGGGTGGAGTGAAGGAAAGGGTGGGTGAAGAAGGGGGTAAGGGAAGGGTTAGAAGGAGTGGGTGAGGAAGAGGGTGAGGGAAGGGGTGAGGGAGGGATTAATATAACAAACAACACTCCAGGGGGTGATATTGGTGCAGTCAAAGGGGTGTCTGGGGAAATTTACTCTAGCACCCCTTCACCACTCCCCATTTTCTCCTCAATCCCCAACATCCACTTTTTCCTCACCCTCTTCATTTTTCCTTTCTTAGTCCCCAATTTCTCTCCCACTCCACATTTCTCCCACTTCATTCCAAATCCCCTTTCCACACTTACATTTCCCTTCCCCTATTCCCTTTTCATTCACTCTTCTTTCTTCCCCTCCCCCTTTCCCATATTTTCCATCTCTACTCCCTTCTTTAACCTCTATAATTTTCACCCTTTCCCCTTCTCTTCCCCTTCATTTCTCTTCTCGTCTTCCATCTCAGTTTCCTTGTTCTGTGTCTACGCATCCCCTTCTTTCTCCTTCATTACCTTATAAATTTCACGTTCAGATGAGTTTGGGCCTGCAACAACAACAACAACAACAACAGCAACAACACTCGCTCCTTCCCCCTCGCACCTTGCTTGTCCTTTTCTCCTTTTTATTATCCCCCCCCTCCAGTCTCTCTCTCTCTCTCTCTCTCTCTCTCTCTCCATAAAAGACGTCTAATTGCTCTAGGTCTGTGTCCCCTCAGCGAATATTGAAACTCTCTCTCTCTCTCTCTCTCTCTTATCTATCCGTATTTTCTTTACCTAGCCACCTAAGTACCAGTCTATCAATATGTTGTTAGCTACTATTAAGCTATGTCCAAACTGCCATCAAGCCACTAAGGGTTTTCCTAAAGCCACTGACTAATTATAAAAAAAAAAAAAAAAAAAACAAGTAGGCCAACAAAGCCACCAGGAATCTAATGAACTACCAAATTTAGTGTGTCATCTAAAGCCATTAAGCCGCTAGCCTATTCCCAGGCCACTCAAAAATTCAAAGAAAGCCACCAAACTGATCCTGTAAAGCCACTAGGCCACCAAGATAATCTGGAAGTCATTAAGCCACCAATATAATCCAGAAGAGCCACTAAGCCACCAAATTAATCCAGGGAACCCACTAAACCCACCAAAAGATAACTCAGAAAAGCCATGAAACCACCAAATTAATCGGGGAAAGGCACTAAGCCATCTAGACACACCGAGACAACCACCATTCAGCAAAAAGCCACCTGAAAACTACCATCATCAACCTACCATTAATCTACCATATTCAAGCGGTTCTATTAAGTCATGAAACCACAAAACAAAGAATAAAAAAATCCCAAAGTCAGTAAGCCATCTAAAAGCCAGTAAGCCATTGTCAAAGCCAGTAAGCCATTGTCAAGCCAGGTCACTTGAGAGCTGGGTTTATCTTAAGCCCCTGAGCTCGGCCTTAGTTGGCTAGCCTTATCTGATAACACCAAATTTGGCTCTCTCACTCATCCCCTCCCCTCTCTCTCTCTCTCTCTCTCTCAGACCTGGGAAGCAAAAACACGAATCCAGACTTTTCTCAGACGTTATCGATAAAACCTTCCCCTCCCCTTACTTCCCCTTCTCTTTCCCCTCCCCCTCCCATGTCCCCTTCAAGTCACCCTCTAATCACAGCTTTTTGTAAGGTGCCGCCCCCTCCCCCCTCCCCACCCCTCTCCTCCCCTTCACCTTCTTCCCCTACCACTCCCTCTTACGTTCCATACCCCCTCACACTCCCCTACCTCCTTCCTCCTGCCTGATGACCCTCTCTCTCTCTCTCTCTATTCCACTTCCCATATATCCTCCCCTTCCCACTCTTTCTCATTTCTCTTTCCCTTTGCACACTCTTTTCAATATTACCTTTCCCTCTTTTCCTTTCCCCTCTCTCCTTCACCCATCATCGGTCCCAAACTTTCCTACACATCTCTCTCTCCAATCTACCTTCTCCCTGCCCCTGTTTTCATTCTATTTTCCAACCACTTCAACCCCTCCCTACTTTGCATACACAAATCACCTCCCCATTAACACCTATTAAATGCCATTAGTTATTATCAAGCACAAAGAGACTGAGTGCTACTGGAGAGAAAATGGGGTAGGAACAGAGAGAGAGAGAGAGAGAGAGAGAGAGAGAGAGAGAGAGAGAGAGAGAGAGAGAATTTTCTCCAGCACAATGGCAATTACAATGCACTTTTACTTTAATATTCCGAAGCGTTTTCTGTATCCTGTACCCACTCCGTATATTAAAAGAAAACTGGGTTACGTTGATGATGATGATGATGATGATGATGATGATGATGAGGAGGAGGAGGAGGAGGAGGAGGAGGGCTGTGATGATGATGAGGAAGAGGACTACGTAAGTCTAGAGTACTCGTAACTTTCGCGTTTCTCACTAAACTGATTATTTCCTCTCCCTGCAACACGTAGCTAAGATACCGCCATGTTAGTTTCTAGTGGAGTGTTACTGTATTTACGAGCCACCTTGTATATATTGGTATACTGTTATATGTTATGCATACAATAAAAATAATAAAATACCGGTACATACTCATCTACATATATCTATATTCATGTGAACCTACCTACCGATCCATCGACCTATGCCCAGGTGTCTACTCCAATTCCCTGCCATATACTCCAGCAAACCAATACCACCAGTCACCATAATTACCAGCCCAGTTACCCTTAAGCCCACAGATTGGCCCATTCATGTCTAGTGCACAATCAACCACCAATCATGCCAATTACAACCGTCCTCTCGCTGTCTTAGGAGAGTTCGTAGGCCACCTCTACTTCGTAAGTTATTATGCCTATTACACCTTGAGATGCTCTTGTATGTCTACCCTATAAGGTGCAGCCAGGATTCCAGGGGCTTGAATGGTGAGTGAATGTGTGTGTGTGACGTCACTTCGCTGCGTATGCTGGCAGGCTGTTCATTTGTTTTCCTGCTATTACGTTCTTTTTTACCTGTCTTTGTTGACCCTATCTAATCCCAACAGCGAGACAGGGGAAAAAAAAAAAAAGGCGAGATGATGATGATGATGATGATTAAATCTCCTACTATATCTTCTCTATCGATAACACATACATTATGTAATCTGTATTATTATATTTTCATATTCATCTTTGTCAGTACTGTACATCATTTCATTTGTCTGTGCTTTTCTATATACTGACAGATAAACAGTAGACAGATATATCTCCTATTAATCTAACTATTTCTGCTGTATTATTTATCAATAGCACCTTTCAACCTATCTGTCCACACTACACCTACCGAGCCATCTGTGAACTAACATTAGCCTACTTATCTAGTATCTCAAACCTACCAATCTACCCACATCTATCTATACCTGACTATATCTATCAAGGCTCCTTCGATCCCTTACGAACGTTTCAGATCCTACCTCGATCCTCTGGCTCAGATCCTTTCCTGTTTTGATTCCATAACTCAAGATATCCAAGAGAAGATAGTGTCAATAGTCGCTTCCTCAGTCGTCTTCCCCATTCTGTGTGTGTGTGTGTGTGTGTGTGTGTGTGTGTGTGTGTGTGTGTGTATTTTCTCCTTCACTTCCAACTTTACTCTCACTCATATCTTCTCTTTCTATTCCCTCCCTTTTCTCCCCTCCTCCACTGCCTACTTTTCCCTGTTTTCTTTCACTTCTCTTCCTACTCCTTTCCCCTTCCCCCCCCCTACTTTCATTTTTTATTTCCCCCACCCCTTTCCTTATCTCCATTTCTTTACCTCTCCCTTCCCTTTCAATTCTCTATCTTCTTCAGAACCCACCTCCCTTGTTTTCCTTCCCTCCTCCGTCCCGTCCCATCCCATCTCGTCCTGTCTCCTCTCCCTTCCTCCCCTCCCTTCCTCTCCACTCCCCTCTCCCATCTTCCAGACTCCATTTGGGGGTGAATAAATCAGGAATATTTGCCTCTCCGTCCAGCAATAACACTCCCCTACAGAGGTGCGGTGAGGAGAAAGAGGAAGAAATGGAGGAAGGGAGGAGGAGAAGGAAGAAGCAAAAGGAAGAGAAGGAAGTGTGAGGAGGGATTGAGGGAAGAGGGGTAGGAAACAGAAGGGGAGGAAGATGAGAAAGGGAGAAAGGAAGAGAAGGGAAGCGAGAGGAGTAGGAGGGGGACGAGGAGCGAGAGAGGAGGAAGAGGAATAAGAGGTGGAAAATTTAAGAAGCGAAAAAGGATTAAGAGTTAGAAGAGGCAGAAGGATATGAATTAAGAGGAAGACGAAGAAGGAAGATGGTGAAAACGGGATGAAGAGGAAGAATGAGGGAGAAGAGCGATATAGCAGAGGAAGTAAAAGGGATGAAGGGGAAGTTATGGAGAGGGAAGGGTGGAAGAGGAGACAAAGTGGGAAGGTGGGAGGGAAATGGTGAAGAGTAGGAAGAGAAGAAAGAGACAGGAGAGGGCAGGGGAAAAGAGAGAAACGTGGAAGGAAGGCAGGAGGGAATGGAAGAAAAGACACCATCATCATCATCATCATCATCATCATCACCATCAGTATACAGCCACCACTACAACCTGTATCGTCCCCCCCCCCCCTTTTTTTTTCCCATCTGGAGTTACTTTCGACTTTTTTTTTTGTCTTAAAAAAAGTGATTTCCGATAATTTCCGAAAATGGACAAAAACTTTGGTAGAAAAATTGGGTCCATTTAGGAGATTCTGGGGCTAATGAGCGAGAGAGAGAGAGAGAGAGAGAGAGAGAGAGAGAGAGAGAGAGACAGACAGACAGACAGACAGAGACAGAGAACCCTAACTTGTCAAAAAGTCTTCCAGCATAACAAGCAAGAACAAAGTGACAAGATATATACGAAAAAAAAAAAAATCTGTAATGAATGGCAGAAGAATGAAGGACTTGAGTGTGTTTGTGGGGGGTCATTAAGTACTCCCTGGGGATGGATGGCATGGGATGGGATGGGATGGGAGAGGAAGGGAAAAGAGAAGTGAAGGGATGGGAAGGGAAGAAGTGAAGGGAAGTGGCGTGAAAGGAAGAGAAAGGATGGAATGGGATGGGATGAGAAGGGAAAGAAAGATATGGAAAGAAAGAGAGAAAGCATAAGGAAGGGGAAGGAAAGGGCACAGCAGGCACGAGAAATGGCAAAGAAAACAGAAAAAATGAAAAGAAAGGAAAATGACAGTGCATAAAGAAGAAAAATACAAGTAAAGGAAACAAGAGAAAAGGGATATAAAAGAATAAAGGAAGTGAACTGAGATGGAAACGAGCTGAGAGATGGTGACAGAGTCACTCAGGGCTAGCCAGCCAAAGTGGCAGAGAGACGGAGAGCGTGACACAGCCAGGCCTGCACAGATGATCCTGTGTGTGTGTGTGTGTGTGTGTGTGTGTGTGTGTGTGTGTGTGCGCTCGCGGAGAAAGATATAGACAGACAGACAGAGAGCGAGATGGAGATACAGACAGATACCGAGATAGACAGACGGGCAGAGCTGGAGGGAGGGCAGGTTTATCTGAAACGCGAACCCAGTGGACTGCAGGTTGAAGCTGTCAGTATCCTGCAGTGCACTATCCTCTGTTAGGGGGAGAGGGAGGGACCAGAGGGATGTCGGTATAACCAGGCAGTGGAGCCACGCACCCAGATCGATGCCACCACGGTAGGGCATCTCCATCCAACACCATGGGACATGAAAAATATTTAAAAGAGGATCTCAAACAAAAGTGAAAAATTCTGAGTGAAGTAAAAATACATCGTCAGCAAAATCTGACAGAGAAGCCAAAAATATTGGTGCCGTAGAAACGAGAGAGAGAGAGAGAGAGAGAGAGAGAGAGAGAGAGAGAGAGGAGGGGGGGAGGTAAGATTGGATTCAATCAGTCAATCGAGTTAGAGAACGAACCAATTTGAAAAAGGGGAGAAATAAAAGGAAAAGCACTGTGAATAAATGAAGTAAAGGAAATTCTCTCTCTCTCTCTCTCTCTCTCTCTCTCTCAGCACCACTTGGACTGACAGTGAGGGAATTTGTTTGACGGCAGGGAAATGAGCCGGAAGAAGTGGATTTAGGGCAGATATAAGAGGCAGGGAAAACCATCTGCTATTTTCCTATATTTTCCCCTGTTTTCCATACTTTTCCTTGCTCCTTATTTTCCATCTTTCCCATTTATACTTTTCCTGAACTGTCCATATTTTTAATTTTTTATCATTTCCCACACTTACCCGGATTCTTTATTTTCCTTGCTTTTCCCTACTTTCTCCTATTTCCAGTCTCCCCTATTGCTCTAGTTTCACTATTTCCCACCCAAAAATTTCAGTATTTCTCATATTTTTCACTTTAAGTCTTTCACCATTGCAATATCTTGTTTTTTTCCCTTTTTTCATTTTCCTACTTCCACTTGGTTTCCAGTTTTCCTGTATCACTCTACTTTTCCTAGTTTTTTTGTATCCTCTTAATTTTAACTTTCTCACATCTCATTTATTTTATATGCATTAATTTTCCTCTTTTCCCCTTCTCCACTGGTTTGTCCAATAAATCTGCCCTTCTTTTTCCATACACAAACAATTTATCACGACCGTAAGCATTTTCACCACCACACACAATAATGATCATCAACCTTACACACACACACACACACACACACACACACACACACACACACACACACACACACACACAATCACCATTCCCTTGTACTCATTTACTCCAACAAGTCATCAACTGCCACGCCCGATGCCTTACCAATTCTCCACTTCCCCTCTCCCCCCCTTCCAGTACCAGAACAAACAGCCCTTCATGGCACGGAGTGTCTAATGAAGTACAACTGCACGCAATTAAAGACTGCCAACACCCCTCATGGAATGCAGGATCGTCTAAACACAGCTGCAGCAAACTTGGATACCTATGTGCAAACTGCTATGATGGTCAATGAATGTACATAGCAAAGTTTATGTCTGTATGGTTTGACGTTTGACCCCATAAAACCTTTTACAAAGCCTAAATGAAAATGCACATGGTGCCTGCGGTAGGCATGGCACCAAGCAGAAAGCTCTCGAAGAATGAAAAAAGAAACTGATGAAATACAGTAGGTCTTCACAATATGCTGTGAAAAACCTAATAGCATCAATACACCTTTAAAGCGAACACACGTAAATTTCTTAAAAGTTAGTAGAGTTCGGAAGATCGCGGAGCTGGGTTTGTAAAGTCATCGTGCATTATCTCGTTTAACATAATCTACACTCCGTTCACTCTAACTTAGCGTGAAATTGCCATCTTTTCATCTTGAAGGGCGTGCTGTAACAAGAGATTAACATTAGAATATGGTCGCAGTCACGAAGAAGTTCTAAAGTGAAGTACAGCCGTAGTATTGTCTTATTCCACCATTGAGCTACGGGAAATAAGATGAAAAAGGACGAATCTGCCATGTTAAACTGACTGAACAAAAGTGAATCTACTTACGTCTGCAACTGTACGAGCACACAGCACAGCAGGGAACACAACAGGGAGTATATCTATCGACCCCTATCAGTCTATGTAATTGCCAGAAAGTCCATGTATTTATCCTCAATCTATCTATGTGGTGCCAATCCTTGGATTGTGGATTTCTACCTAAAGTTCATTCCCCCCACATGCACCCCCAATCTTGTATACTTTCCTCACTCTGCGTCACTACCGCTCCTTTCGACCACTCCACACCACCACTTCCTCTTATATCCCTTCACGACACTCTTCATTCATGTACTCTACCCGATTCTCTCACATCGTTCTCTAACTTCCTCTCCGCCTTCTCACTATTCTATACTTTTACCTTATTCATGGTCGCCTCCTTTTTTCAACACTTCCCACACTTCCACCTCATTCTTCTTCAGATTACTTCATAATGCCTTTCAAGATTAACTAAAGACAAAAAACAAGAGGTCTTAGGCCAGAATCGAACTCGTGATCTTAAAATAATCCACATCTGAACCAGAGTACGTATTTCCTCTTGTATTACTGCTTCCTTCACACCATTTTCTTCCCGCTAACTTTTTGAGACGAAGGGTTTTGATACAGTATTCAGTAACCCCGTCAATAAGAGGCCTTGTCTAAGAGATTTTACGAGTTGGAGGGGTTAGATACGACACACAACCTATTCCATAAGAGAAGCGTTCCATACGATGAATAAAATCGTCTGGAAGATGCAAGGACATTCCAACAATACACATCCGATTAACCATTTTAATCTACGAAAAATATGGATAACAAACCATTAAGTCATGGGTTATAGTTCCTTCCCTTTAACCCGACCAAGATTTATTCCCCAGGGAATTTCCTGTAGTGGCTGAAAAAGAATGCTAAAGCTTCCCTTAAGGCACTCATCTAAGTTTATAAAGCAGTTAATGCAAGTTAATCTCTTGTTTGAAGCAAGAGTTGATTTAATGTCACGAAACTACGAAAATTACTGTATTTAGAGTTAGACGTATTGTATTCACTGCCCACCAGTTTCTCAAGTGACTGTCCAGGGCACCTGTACCTAAAGTGAGGTGTGAAAAATATACTAGTGTCTATGTGGGGCAAAATTAGACCTAGAATTATTAGCTCTACAGAATTTCCACAACACTCCTTCATGATATGCAACATATTCTCAAATTAATCTATTTTTACAACTCAGCATTCAAGATGAAGCTATGACAATTTTAGTCCAAATTAGAGTAAAATGAGTGTGGAATCCACCTTGCGATCTTTAAAAACGCGAGAAGGTAAGGGAGGGTACTATGTATAGAATTTCCAGGTAGCGGATGGCAATATCTCCCGGCAGTGAGGGGAAGGTTGGATGCTGGAATGCCGGGGAGATATAACAGGTATGTGAGGAATGTCCTAAACCACCACCATAGCTACTCTTATCCTTACATTCCATCTGAATTTTCAACATCTATTTCTACAACCACTACCACCATTCTTACCCTGACACTTACAGTACAACCCGTTCGATAATCATTCTCATAATCACCACGACCATGACTACTCATCCATGCATTCCATCTAGCATTTTAACATTTTGATAAGAACGACGCTAACATAGCTCCTACCCTCACTCTACACACTATTTACCATTTTTCTGCAACCTTACGACAGCTACTACCATTGCTATCCTTACAATTACAGTCCATCCACCATTTAGGCAACCACTACCACCACCAGTCCTACCTCGACTCTATCATCTCATCTGCCACATCAGCAAACATTTCATCAACAACTACCACCATCGCTACTCTCACTGTTCCTCGTCATCTGTCATTTCAACAACCATTCGTTGATAAATACCACTATCCCTACTTTCACTACTAACCTTTCAGTCATTCTGATGTCAACTACCACTATCCTACAAAACAGTTTCATGATCTAACACTAAGGCCCCTATGACCCAATTTCAGTTGAATAAAATCGTCTGGCGTCAGCTGAAACAGAACACTGAACTTGCCAGAGCATTAGAGGGTTAATGGTACCTGGATTAATACCTAAGCTGGATAAAATCGTCTGGTATAAACTACGAGGAGACAAATAAAAAAAAGCTATAATGGAAAACACACACACACACACACACACACACACACACACACACACACACAAAGGAAGACAAACAGGTGAAAAGAAGTGAGGGGAAGGAGGAATGAATATAGACATTAGAGAGTACTACTAAAAAAAAAAAAAAAAGTGAGAAAGATGGAAGACAGAATGTACTGTCCATCAATGAGAGAGAGAGAGAGAGAGAGAGAGAGAGAGAGAGAGAGAGAGAGAGTGTTTCAAGATAACGAAGTCATGTATAAGCAAAGACGTCAGGGAGAGAGATTGCACGTCTTCCATCTCTCTCTCTCTCTCTCTCTCATATTTTTTCCTCCTGCCCCTCTTTTCATTTTCTCTCCTCTCAATTATCTCCATTTATATTATTTTTTTCCCACTATTCCTTCCTATTTTATTAACCTCTACATTACGGGGGAATTTCTCATAAGCAGAATATAATAGTCTCGTACAAGCAAACAGAAGGAAAAACTATCCATATTCCTCGCTTCTTGTATTTCCCTTCCTTTCCCCCTATCCCTCCCCTCCCTTCCCCTCTCCTTCCCAACCACTAGCCTACTCCTTGCCTCCATCTTCCACTGCCACCCCCTGCCCTACCCCTTCTCTTCATCAACATCTCCCTTTACCATTCCCCTTCCTCCTCCACCCTATCATATCTCCTTCTCCTTCAAACTACTTACCTACGCCTTACCTCCATGTAATACTTCAAGCCCCTCCCGCCCCCCTCCCCTCTTCCCCACACCTCCTCTATCCCCCCTCTCCTCCCCTCTTCCCCATACCTCCACTATCCCCCTCTCCTCTCCCCTCCCCCCTCCCTTCCCAAGATAAGGAAGGATTTGGGGACATGGCTAAAGTTTTTGACCCTAGAGCTATTCTTTCATTTTTTCCTCCTCTTTTTATGTATTAATTTTTCTTTTCCTGGTAATTTTGCTCTCTTCTGCATCCGTTTTTCTAATTTTATTTGTTCCTTAATGTCAAAGAAGAAGGAACAGAGAGAGAGAGAGAGAGAGAGAGAGAGAGGGGGGGGGGATATGAAGCCCCTCTCCGCCTTTATGTCTGTCTGACTTCATGAAGACTGCCGTGAGCTAGTCTCTCTCTCTCTCTCTCTCTCTCTCTCTCTCCGTATTCTGACATCCCTCCTCTCATACCTTCCTCCTTTAGCTTCCCTACTTTCTCCTTCCTTTCATACTTCCCTCCTTTTTCCTTCCTTCTTCCCCTCCCTGCCACCGTCTTCCTCCCGCCCTTCTCTTCCCCTTCCACCTCCCCGTCCCTTCCCCTCTCGCCTCATGCCTCCCTCCCTACCTCTTCCTCTCACAATATATGGTTTAATTATCCCTTATTTTTTAGCCAATTTATCACTCTAACGACCCACCCATCCTTAAAGACCCTTAACCTCCCTTTAAATCATCCCTAGCCCTTTAAAACACTCCCAGCCCTTTGAACCACCCTCAGACCTTTAAAACACCCCCAGCCTTTGAACCAACCCCAGCCCTCTGAAACACACCTAGCCCTTTGAACCATCTCAATACCTTTAACCCACTCATATGCAATTAATCCACCCTAGTCTCTTGCACAATCCCCTGCCCTTTAAACCACTCTTGGGACTTTAAATAACCCCTAACCCTGTAGACTACCCCTAACTCTCTAATCCACCTCTTAGTTAACCACAGCTCTTCAAACAACTCAAAGCTCTTTAAATGGCCTCCTCTTTAAACAACTTAGGCCCTTAAATTGCCTAAAGTTAAAAAATCTTAGCCTTTTAGGGGACAATCTTTTTTATAATTATTCCCAGATCTTTAGACGACCTTCCCTAAAAACTTACTGTAGTCAGACCATTTCTTTTAGCTGAGAGTGGGGGTCACAGGAGCATTAGAAAATAACTTTGTACCCCCTGTACTAAGCAACCTCTGTATTCTGTACTCCCTGTATTTTGCAACCATTGTATTCTGTAATGGAGATACAAATCCTCTCCGTTCCGCATTTACGTAACAAAGGAAGTGTGTGTTATAAAGAGTGTAATGGAATGAGGATTGGGATGATACCTGGGGCTGTACCCAACACACAGGAGAGAGAGAGAGAGAGAGAGAGAGAGAGAGAGAGAGAGAGAGAGAGAGAGAGAGAGAGAGAGAGAGAGAGAGAGAGAGAGAGAGAGAGAGAGAGAGAGAGAGAGAGAGAAACAGAGAAAGGGGTAGGAGGAAAGGAAGCGAAATAAGGGTAGGGGATGGGGTCGGTGGAGGATAGAGGAAGGGAAAGGAGGAGAAATAGCGAGGAGGGGGGACGAGGGGGGAGGGGGAGAGGCAGCCCCCCTCCACAAACAAACCAGCGCTTGATGAACTAAAATTACTGTGGTAGCCGGCAAATTGTGGTAGGTAGCTGACGTGGTAGCTGTGATGGTCGTGGTAGTAGTTGCAGTAACCGTGATAGTGTTGGCGTCAGTAGTTTTAGTTGTGGTGAACATGGGGATAGTTCGGATAACAGTGGTAGTAATGGTGTTGGTAGCTGTAGATGTTAGCAGTGGTAGCTGTGGTAGTGGATGTAGTACGTGGCAGTATTGGTAATGGTGGTGGTGGTACCTGTGGTGGAAATGTGGTAGTGAAGGTAATATTGGTAGCTCTGTTAACAGCAATGGTGATGGCAGTTGCAGTGTTGGTAGTTTTGGTTACAGTAATAGCGCTGATAGTTGAGGTAGTGGTGGTAGTCGTGTTAAAGGTAGTAGCTGTTGAAGCAGTGGTGGTTATGATAGTTGTGGCAGTGGTGGCTGGTAAAAACTGTGGTAATGGTGGTAACTGTTGTAATTTTGGTAGCAGTGGTAGTGGTGGGTGTGGTGGTAGTTGTGGTAGCTTCTGAATTAGTGTGGTAGCCGGCAAAGTAAATGTTTGTGGTGTGAGCAGTGAAGCGAAGGGATGTTTGTATTCTTTGGGGGCCCTGTTGTGGTAGTGGTGGTAGTGATGGTAGCTGTAGTAGTTATTGCAGTTTTGATGGTGATGAAGGCAGCTGTGGTGGTGGTGGTTGCAATGGTGGTGGTTTTGTGGTGGTGCTGGTGGTGGTATTGTGGTGGTGCTGGTGGTACTGTTGTTGTTGCTATGGTGGTGACGGTGGTACTGTTGTTGCTGTGGTGGTGGTGGTACTGTGGTGGTGGTTGTATTGTGGTGGTAGTTGTAGTGGTGCTGATGGTGACGGAGGTGGCGGAAATGCATATTACGGTTACTGTAGTAGTAGTTGTAGTAGTAGTAGCTGGAATAGTAGTTGTGATGGTGTACTCCACGCCAATTAACTTGTACGTAGATTCACACCTTCTAACAGTCATCTCTAACTGGCTAAGGTAAGTTTCATCCGGTTGATAAAAATATGATCTCAGTCACAAGTTTGCTCCCTGTTAATAAAATTATGATCTCAATCACACAATATGTTTATATATTACACAGTCGTAAATTTCACGGTGACTTTCCATGAGTATGAATAAGATGGCGGATGAAAATGCACATCTCTACAGATAAGCTGACTGGCATGATGGTATAATACGAAACAGGGGAGTTAAATGATATAATGAAGGCGGCTTGAAGTAGCTGAGGGGAGTGCCGATGGGCTTGGAGTGGCGGAAGGCAGTGGTGGTGAGTGATGGTAGGTTTGGAGTAGTGGAAAGGAGTGGTGACTGGTGGCATTAGAGAGGCTTGGAGTGGTGGGAGGGTGTGGTGATGAGTGGTGACAGAGAGGCTTGGAGTGGTGGGAGTGAGTGGTGACAGAGGCTTGGAGCGGTAGGGGTGACGATGAGTGGTGATAAGAGAGGCTTGGAGTGGTGGGAGTGGTGATGAGTGGTGACAGAGACTTGGAGTGGTGGGAGGGAGTGGTGATGAAGTGTGATAGAGATGTGGAGTGGTGGGAGGTAGTAGTGATGATCGGTGATAGGAAGGCTTGGAGTGGTGATGACTAATGAGAGAAGCCTGCAGTCGTTTCCGTCATTACAACATAGAATGACCTCTGAAATTAAATTATAAGGAATCAGCTTCTTCCATTTCCCCTTTCACCTGTTCTCATTTCACCCTGATCGCTGGGTAAGTAGATGAAAAATGCCCAGCTAATCACCAATCATTTGCCGCGCTGATTGGGCTAACGAAGAGGATACAGACAGCTGGTGATTGGCTTAATGAAGAGGATGCGCCGCGTTTTATAGCCCCGCCTGCGCGTTTGATTGAGGTGATTAGGGCGTTTTACGATCCCTTTCGTAGGAAGTTTCAAGTCGCGCTTCTTGAGATGGCGAGGTGGAAAGGTGGTGTTAAGAGGTGATTGGAGGTGACTGGAGCTCGCATGATTGGGTAGTTAACACTCTCAGGATCCTATGACACAGCTTAATAAAACCGTACGGCGTCAGCGGGCGTGCCGCAGAATCTAGACTCGCCCCGACCTCACTAACACGAGATTAAAGTCAGCTGGGTGTGATTGGTGGCTTGAATGATTGAATAATTAAATGTGAAGATCCATATCTTAACTTTATTCTAGTTACTACCAGATGATTTTATTCAGCTTAGGAAAACATCACGTACAGATTTTTGCGGTGCTTATCGGGATAAAGATGTATAACTTTAAAATAAAATTTGTGATTTCTGTGACGAATGATATCTATTTTTGAGCGAGTGTTATTTCTGGTTTAAATCTGATCCGGGTTTCCGATTTATATGCAAAGGTTCTTTTCTGCCTTATGATAAAATATTTTTAATGGCGTGAATCAGAATGGAAGGAGAGGTTAAGAGGACGAAAAGATGAAATGGAGACAAAGAAAGATAAGGAGAGAGGAGGAAGGAGGAGGGTTAAGAAGGAAGGAGAACGAAGAAGAGAAATAGGGAAGAGGATGAGGAATGAGAAAAATAAAAATGAAGGAAAGACGATAAAGAAAGAGGAATGGGAAGAAGGAGTACAGAAAAGGCAAGAAGAGGAGGAGGAATAGGAGGCAAGAGGAAAAGAAGAAAAGGAAAAGGGAAGAAGCGACAAGAGGAAGGGAAAAAAAAAAAAAGGATGCGGCAAGAGCAAGGAGAAAGAGGAAGTGGAAAGAGGAAATGAGGAGAAGGAAGAAGAAAGAGAAGTGAAAAGGGAGAATGAGAAGAATGGCAAGAAGACAAGAGAAAAGGAAAAGTTGAATGGGGACGAGAAAAAGAGAAAGAGATAAGCCCAAAGAAAGAAAACAAATACGAAAACCACGATTCTCTCTCTCAAGTTACAATAACTGTTTTTGTTATTAGTGCTTGTTCTTCTGCCTCTCGTGACAGGATGAATGAGAGAGAGAGAGAGAGAGAGAGAGAGAGAGAGAGAGAGAGTATATTGACAAGGGCAGGTGGAAGGACAAAGGGAAGATCTCTAAAGGCAAACAAGGCGATTCCTTCGCATCCTCCCCAGTCCATTTAACTCTGTTCTTCCTCCTCCTCCTCCTTCTCTTGTTCTTCTACTCCCCCCCCCTCTCTCTCTCTATCTCACTCTCACATCCAGCCGCGTTCTCTCTATGGCTGTCACTGGCTTCCGTCTTCCTTATGTTCACAATATATAAGAACTGGCACTGAGAACTGTCATTATAACTCTCTCTACGCTCCCTTACCCTTCTTAGCCTCTTCCTTTTCCTCCTCTTCCTCTTTTTTCTTCTCTTTCTCTTCTCTCCTCTTTTTTCTCCTTTTCTTCCTCCTCGTTCATTATAAATAAGACCTGGTACTGGGAACTGTCATTATCACCCTCTACACTTCCTTACAATATTCTCTTCTTCCTCTTCCTCCTTCTTTACTTCCTCCTCCTCCTTTGCTACTCTTCTTTCACATCTAAAATACATCTTCCTACTTTCCCTTTTCCTTCAGTTTCCTTTCCTCTTTCTTGTCTTTCTACGCGTCCCCTCCTCTATCTTCCTTACAGCTCCTTTCTTCCTCCCTCCTCTCCCTCTTTCTTCTTCCACCTTCTTTCTCTTCCTCGTCTTCCTAATGCCTCCGATAAACACACTCTGGTACTGAGACCTGTCATTATAACTCTCTACGCTTCCTTACACTTCCCATTTTTTCTCCTCTTCCCTCTTCCTCCTCCTCCTCTCTTCCCTCCTCATTTTCTTCCTATTCTTCCTCCTCTTCGATTTTCCTAATGCCTCCTATGAACAGCTGTGGTACTGAGCCTGTCACTGGGACGCTCTAGCTTCTTACATTTCTCATCGTCATCCCCTACCCCTTCCTCCCACTTCAATTTCTCTCTCTTCTCTCTCACCTCCTCTTCTTCCACATTTTCCTCCTGGTCCTCCTCCTGCCCTGCAACATTTTTCCATTCCTACTCTCTCTCTCTCTCTCTCTCTCTCTCTCCAATTTCCCTGTCCTTTCCATCACCTCTCACTCACCACAACATCCTCGCCCACCTATCATTATCATCATCATCATCACCCTAACCGTATTTTTTTCAGTATCAAAAATGAGGTAGTCAGGAAACGGGAATAAGGGAGTATGACTGTGTACGATCAAGCCTTGGAGGTAACTACTCACAGTCATAACTCTCGGGCGGGGAACTCAGCCATAAAAATCAGAAGTAAATAAGCGTCCAGGCTAACACTCCCACACTTACCACATATTTCACATGTCTTTTCCTGCACTGCAATAAAGATCTACATGGACAGGAGAAAAGGAACACGACTCACCTTGGAAAACGAGCACGCGCTGACAACGCCTAAAATCACAAATTACTTGTATACCGGGATGCTGGCTTACCTGAAAAGAAACAGAATCTGGTGTCAATATAATATGCACACATACAAGTCAGATAAAAGAAATCTTTAACATCCCCAGTTTTCTCAGATAAAACTATCTGGCATGAGCTTAAATAAAATAGCAAAAGTGCACGGACCATGAGGTCCCTGTTGGTTCCAACTGCAACATTTCCTGGCTCCTATGACTCACTTTTCACAGAATAAAATCGTCTGGCGTTGGCTGTAAGAGGATACAAGAGTTGAACCGACTGTAAGAGGGTTAGTGGCAACAGTAGGAAGAGTGAGGCCAGCTCTTGAGTTCAAATAAATATAATCATCTGCCCTTGCACGGGACCACGGAGTTCAGTCCACTCTTGCCATGAAAATTAGCCAAAACTTCCTCTCCAAAATATCCTAGAGATAAACCTGAAGGTTCCTTATAGCGTCACTTCCTAGCCTAGATTTCCTTCATCTGGAAACGGGGAAATCCTAGTTCAGTCTCTCTCTCTCTCTCTCTCCTTGGACGGGTGAGGTCTGAGGAGACTTGGGGTGGTCATTACACAACTTGAGAGAGAGAGAGAGAGAGAGAGAGAGAGAGAGAGAGAGAGAGAAAACCACGCAAGTTTCTACCCTTTTTGCTCTTTTTTGTCCCAAAGAAGTTTTGGTCGACCCCCTCCACAAATTACGGGAGTTCATCTCTCTCTCTCTCTCTCTCTCTCTCTCTCTCTCTCTCTCTCTCTCTCTCTCTCTCTCTCTCTCTCTCTCTCTCTCTCTCTCTCTCATGTATGCAAGTTTCTGTATACTGTACTATGTATGCATGTATGCCTGTATGTATTTATGTTTATATGATGTATGTACAGTACGTGTTTATATATGTGCGCATGTGTGTATGTATGTACGTGTGTGTGTGTGTGTGTGTGTGTGTGTGTGTGTGTGCGCGCTCGTCTAAAATCACCTCATACTCCTTAATCCTCTTCTCCAAGCTTCTTATACTCTTCAATCCTCCACACACGGGATCAGAACCCTTATACCCGCTTAAGAAGGGGATCCAGTAGCCCTCATCCCTCACTCCTGATCCTATAAGCCTGATGTTGGACCTAAACCCTTGAGATATTGTGGTGGTTTGTTATTTCGGACGAAATTATGGGAAAGTTATTAGGGCTGCTGTCTTTGGAGGAAAAGAGAGAGAGAGAGAGAGAGAGAGAGAGAGAGAGAGAGAGAGAGAGAGAGAGAGAGAGAGAGAGAGAGAGAGAGAGATGTGGGATGACACTAAAAGGAACACATACGTAGGAGGCGGGTAAGTTAGAGAACGAGAGAATGGAGGGGAGTTTCAAGTTCGTCACAAGCCGCAAGGAAGATGTGAGCAACGAGTGAAATTAATCTCGTCGCTGTTCTTGTTAGGATGTCTTGTTGTTCTTGGTGAAAACACTGATATAAAGTTTGAAAACTGACCCAGGCAATTGGGCGAGTCAAAATTCTATAGCACAGAAAAATGACCCAGACAGATTGATGAGTTAGAATTTTACGGCAAAGAAAAATGACGGAAGAAGCTGGTTGCCTGAATTCTATGGTAAAGAAAATAACTCAAGCATCCGGCTGAGTCAGAATTTTATAGTAACAGAGGTTCTTATACTGGTGTTCAAGAACCCCTAAGGGTACGCAAGATGGTTCGGCGGGGTATTCTGAGGGCTGGTGAAAAATCAGTATAGAATATTGCAACTAAACCAAGATACAATACTCAAGCGAGAAAAAAGAGTTTCCAAAATTCACATCATTCGAACTCAAATGTAAAACTGCTTGACATAAATGAAACATTTAAGACTGACACAAGGTTATAACAATGTGTTAATATTTACCTGACAAAAAAATTAGCATTTCAGTAATCTTGCAACTGCTAGTGTGTTCCCGCTACTTACCGGATTAGTGTTTATGGATTACCAGTAATGCTGCGTCCATTACCTATGTAATGCGGTTACGGATCGGTAAGGTCACAACTCAGGGGGTACGTAGTAAAAAAAAAAAAAATGAGAACTGATGTAAACCATCACTGTCAACACCGTCCGGCCTGGAATGTCTAACTTGGCAAGGTGTATTCTCCCTTCATCCATCCTGTCCCCCTAACTAATGTCTACCCAGTCTACATCTCCTCCCTCCTCAAACCCTCCTCACTTATGGCCAACTTAGAAGCTAGGTTTTGTTAGATGAAAGACTGCCAAACCCCCTTCAGTCTGTTGTCGCCTTTATACTTCGTACTGGTTACTCGGAGCGATTTTTTTTTTTTGCTTAGGAGACACTTTTCTAAATTAATGGAGTTGTTTAGTCCCCGTTAACTCACTATCTTCAGAGGATTTAAATAAAATCGCCCAGAGAAACGTACTGAAGAGACAGACTCCTTCAGTCCAATAACATTTTTGAGTTAGTTCTTGCTACCTCCGGATGACTGTATTAACCTCATGAGAGATCACTTATTGTGGATGATTTAACCCCTTTAGTCCAATGACGCATTTTTCCTGTTTGTTCTTGCTATCTCCAGACCATTTTATACAGGCTAGGAGGGACATCTAGCAGTGGAGGGGTTCATGAGGGTTGCATCTGACCTTCCCAGTTAGAAATGTCTCCCCCAAATTGAATACAGTTGTCTGGAGATAGCAAATAGAAAATGAAAATTACGTCATCGGAGCGTTGGGAGCAATGTGGACACTTTCATTTAAAAGAATCTCTCCATTTAACTAAACCTGCTTTGGATCAGCAGGAATAAGCCCAAAAAAGTACCTCACCGAACTCAGCGGGTTAATTTCTTAGCCATTATTTCTACAGGAAGACCAAATGTTGAGCTGAGAAATTACTAAAGGTCTTCGGGGTTCACAAACCACATTTCAGTACGGGTTCCGGATGACTGAGCAAAGTAGCTTCACTTGCCCGGTATATACGATGACGACTGCAATGACGCTGATGATGCCTGATGATGATGATGATGATGATGATGGACATACGATTTTACTTACTTTGGGGTAAACGTCTCGCAAGGTAAAAATATACTTGTTCGTCTAAAATTACATGAGGCATTTGTAACTTCAATATGCATTAATTTCCTCTACATAAACTACTTAATTGCTTCATTAACATGTAAATGAGGTTATCAGTGGTTATCTACGCAGGGTGATGACAGGAACGTGAAACAGACTTGGAGTGGGATGAAGGTGGCGGAAGAGCACAGGCTGGAAAGTGTACAGACAGAGACTGAAAAAACACAAAGAATAAAACACATCTATAATACGGTATGAGGAGAGAGAGAGAGAGAGAGAGAGAGAGAGAGAGAGAGAGAGAGAGAATGGAGGGTAGGAAGGGAGCAAAATAAAGATAGGAGGAGGATAACAGGAAGATACACGATAGTCCTAAATTAGATGAGAGAGGGTGAGAGCGGCTGGAAAGGGGAAAAAAGAAGAGGCAAAAAATAGATCAAAGGCGGCCGAATGGACGAAGAGGAAGAGAAAGGAAGACAGGTATATATAAAAATCTGAAGCAGAAGGAGGAAGGGGAGGGAGGGAGGAAAAGAAGGCCCGAAAAAGAGAGAGAAAAGAGAAATGGGGAAAGAAAAATATAGTAGCTACACCAAGAAGTAGAAATGAATACAAAATAAAGACAGAAAAAAGAAAGACACAAAAGAGAGTGACAAATATGAAAAAAATAGGAAAATGAAAGAAAGCAGGGCAGGGGAAGTGAGAAATGAATAGACGTAAATGGGGAAAAGGAAAGAAGATAGGGGAAAGGAGGAAGGTATGAAGATAGAAAAAATGATACAAGGAGAATAAAGAGAAAACTGGAGGAAAAAACAAGGAAACAGTGAAAAAACAGAGGGATAGGAAAAGAAAGAAAATGAAGAAAGTCAAATCAGAGACGGAATAAGGGAGGAGTACAATAAAGAAACGAGAGATTAGACAGGATAAAAAATTAACTCGAACGTAACACTCAGTCCCAAGCATATCAACCTTTGAATATACTCCATGGGTATATCAACCATACAGCTTATATCCTTCCCCTTATCGTACCTTAACTGTAGTCTTTCATTTCATGTCACTCAACCTTCTAATATATTTTCAATTATATCAACGGAACACCTAATCTCTTTCCCCCCTTATCCCAGCCCAACTGTTATCTTTCAGTGCATCTCAATCCACCATCCAATATACTTCATGGCCATATCATCCTTACAGCTTCCAATCTTCCCCGTTATCCTATCTCAATTGCAAGCCTTCATTCCATTCCAGATTACCTTCCAATACACCCTTTTTAATTCCCTTCGTAACTGCCCCCCTTAACCCATTTGTTTCATGAGCTTAGCAGAAAATAATCATATGGCGGCTGGCGAGAATAAGTAAACAAAAAAAAAAAAATCTTTGTAGTACAGGGCAGTATTAAAGTTTCTCATTACATGTCAGTCAGTTAGGTCCATCACAAACTTAATCAAATTGCTGCGCGGTAGCTAGGAGAAAATAAAAGGGTTCCTCGTAGTGAAGGGGTTGATATATTGTCAATGTACAAGTAATAAATCGAACACATGGAACTAAAAAAAATTCTTAACCTTATGGAATATTAATACTTAATAATTACTTAACATTTCTGAAACACCGCAGAAATTACTTAACCTCTCTGAAAATTACGGCTACTAAAAACTGCTAAACCTCTTCTAAAATTAGTACTTTAAAAATATCATTTTGCCTCCTCGAAAATTATGTGTACCCAGCAGAGATAGGGAAGGAATTTGTGAAAGTACCAGAGAGGAAAGGAGGAGGTACTATATAAAAAACACACACATACACTAAGGATAGGAGGAACAAGCACGTTACAGACCACCAGATACAGAGTACAGTTACATACCATAAACGTCCATCACGGCTTAAGTATCTAAGAAGCATCTAACACTCACACTTACAGACTTGGAGAACGGGTGGGTAGAGGGAGGTGGGAAGGAGACCGAAAGAAGGGAGGAGAGATGAAGGGGAGGGGGGGAGGAAAGATGAAGAAGGGTAGGAAATGAGAGACAGAAGGGGACGCGAGAATGCAGGTGAGTAAGGGAGAGAAAGGAACAAGGGAAGGGAACAGAGAGAGGGGAAAAGGAGAGACACAGAAAAATGGTGGTGAAGGGGGGGGGGGAGGATACAGTGGGAAAGGAGAAAGAAAGGGGAGAGAAGAGTGAATAAGGGGAGAGAAGGGAGTGAGAAAGGGAGACCAGCAGAAGCAAGAAAGACAGAAAGAAGGAGGAGTGGGGTGGTAGGGGAGAATATATACACTTAAAGCACAGATAGCAGTCTTAATGTTCTCCGGAGCTTATCATTCACAGGGGTCGAGGTAGAGAGGAACCTAACCTCCTGAGCACCAGAGTTAAAACACCCGGAGATAAGTTCTCGAGAGGAGAAAAGCCAAAAAAGAAAAAGGAAAAAATATGGCCTCCTCGAACAATGCCTTTGAAAGAAGTGAACATGGCAACCTTCTACTCAACTTTCAGAGGGCATTTATCACAGGTATTTGAGTCCTTTGTGCTTTCTCCTCGCTGCGTTTGGAGCTTTGGTGTGTGCCCGGTGAGTTATGGTATGTGTGTGTGTGTGTGTGTGTGTGTGTGTGTGTGTGTGTGTGTGTGTGAGAGAGAGAGAGACAGACAGACAGACAGAGGGGGGGGGAGGTGTCGAAACTAAAAGGTCCAATGTAATCAAATCCGTTCTTACCCAACCTAACTAGCCTAACCCAGTGCAATCTCATCAAACTCAAATTAACCTAGTTCTACCAAAGCCAGCTCGTTCTAACCTTACATAACCTTACCTAACTCAGCCTAACCTACCTTATTCTACCATACACCTACCTATCCCACCCCAAAGTAACCTACCTCAAGCTAAGCCTAACATACTCTACCCAACTCTACTCTAACCTAGTCCACCCCTATCTAACCATATCTAATCTACCCTACCATAGTATACCCTAACCTATCCCAACCGACCCTAGCCTTACCCAACCCTACGCAAACTACCCTATCCTACCCAGTCTTACCCTGCCAAAACGTACTCCACCATATCCATCTCAATTTAACCCTTCCTACCCAACCCTACCCTATCCTACCAGACCCAGTCTAAACTATCTTAATCTACCCTTCCCCTCCACATCCCACCCCAGTTCACCCGAACCTAAATCACCTACCGTACCTAACTCTTCTATACCCTACTCTAAACTTCCCTACGCTTTCAAACCCTACCATTTCCTACTCTAATATGTCCCACCCTACCATACGCTATCGAAAAATATCCTACTTCATCCCAACCTAATCTAACTAGGCTTAACCCACCTTCATCTAGCCTAACAAAACCGATACAACTAACCTAGAACCCAGCCTAACCTATAGTAACTAAACTGCCCTACCATACTCTAACCCACCTGAACCAAACACCAACCCCACCTCAACGTGCACACACAAACTCTCCAAGTGTCACACATTTTCGACAATGAACATATTCCCACCAATTTACGAGACAGGCTGACCAGAAGCACTTAATCACCGGGACCATAAGACTTCTAATGATGTAAGGCTGGCTATCGGGGGGACCATCAATGCAGCAGCAGCCCACTGGGAGCATCATAGGTGGTTAATGGAGCATGGTTGGCTGAGGAGGAAAAAACGGAAGGAAAGAGGTGTTACATAATGGAATGTGGAGTGTTGTTGCTGTTGCTGTTGTGGCCCCAGGCTCTTCTGAATGTGAACCCATTGGACTGCAGACCGAAGCTGTCCACCTTCCACAGGTCACCATTCTCCTTTCGGGGGACAGAGATTTAGATGATGGACGTCTATTAAACCATGAAAAGGAGTCGCCCGTCTATTATCAGTGCCAGAGCGTGGAGGCATCCCCTAAAAATCACTGGATTTTTTCGTAATTAATTGTTGGGTGACTAACTTGACTTAGCTCTACGACTTGCCCTAAACAAAAACAAAGAACGAGGTGTTACATAACGGAGTGGAGTATTGCAATGGAATGTTCGATGTCCAATGGGAATGTATGTGTGTGTGTGTGTGTGTGTGTGTGTGTGTGTGTGTGTGTGTGTGTGTGTTCTCTCTCTCTCTCTCTCTCTCTGCAAGATACAAAGATATTCATTAGGACGAATTTGCATAAACACGTAGACATAGTTCATTGGGGTGAGGCGGTGCAGGATGGCTGTCGGCGATTTGCATACGAGATATCATGCGTGAAGGTGATCAGGGGGAGGGGGTGGCACAAGGGAGAAGGGGAGAAGGACATAGGAGAGAGGGGGGAGGGAAGAAAATTTGGGAGGATGAAGAGGGATAAGAGAGCAAGGGGGAGGGGAGGGAAAGGGGACGAGGGAGAAAAGGATATGGAAGAGGAAGGGGAAGTGAGAGATGCATGAGGGGAGAAGGATATAATTATGAAAGAAGGGGAGAGGAGACAAAAAGGAGAAATGACATGCAAGAAGGGGGGGTTGAGGAAAGGAGGTGGGAACGCAAAGGAGGATGGAAGAAAGACATAGAAGGTAGAGAGAAGGGACAGGGGAGGGGAGGAGGAAGAGCGGGTGAGGAATACAAGGGAGAGAGGGATAGGGAGAGTTACATAAGTCTACCTTGCTTTGGGATTTCACGCGAGGTGGAGAGGCTCTGGAGCTTGTCAAATTCTTTTCCATCCATCCATCCATCTGCCCACCATCCAAACCTGTATTAAAGTGTTATGAGCGTGGGGTCCCAGGGCTAGACCTCGTGTCCATACATTTAAAGCAAGGGTAACCAATAAGGAACAATTCTCTCCAACCATTGCTTGGAACGGAACCTTGATGGGACACATTTGCTTGTAGCGTCATAACCCACTAGGGACTGTATGATACGGAGTTTTTATCTGGTGGTATCTTTTTGACTGGGTAATGGAACGGCCCGGTTATACAAACGTCCTTCATTTCCCTCCCTTTTCCCGGAAAGAGGGACGGTGGGTTACTGGAGAAGGGTAACTTCAGCCTGCAGTCCACTGGTTTCACACACAGATGAACCTAGGACTATAATTACAACTACTGTACAAAGATTCGTTTAATACATCTACCGCACTAATTTCGACAAATTCCTCACAAATGTTCGTCTAATTTCTTTCACGTTCGCTATATTTCTCTGATGTTCGTGACGCCTAATATTCATGAACTGTAATCTCTGAAATTTCGTCAAATACGAGTATTTCCGTTGTTGGTGTAATTTCTCTCATATTTGATCAACTGCTGACAGACTCTGCTCTAATTTCTCTAAATCGCCCATCTAAATTCTCCCAAATACTAGTTGAAAATCTCTAACGTTCATTAAATTTATCTTTAATGCTCGTCTAATTTCTCTGATACTAATGTCGAGAGTCATGACATTCCTTTCAATAACTCGAGGTATTTTGACTTTCACCACGGGGTACGGTCTCTCTCTCTCTCTCTCTCTCTCTCCCCCCCACCTGTTTACCCAATATAACACCAAAATGGGGGGAAGGGGACGGGAGTAGGGAGGAAGGAAAGAGATGAGTAATAAAGGGGAAAAAAACGAAGGAAAGGGAAGATGGAAGGATGAGGAAGAAGGACGATGGAAGAAGAGGGGGGGGAGAGATGAAAGAGGAGGAGGGGGGCGAAGAGATGGAGGGGGAAGGAAAATGGAGGAGGGAAGAAAAGAAGGGGAAGGGAGATGAAGGGAAGGAAAACATAGGGAAAACAGGGAGGGAAAACGGGGAAGAGAAATGGAGAGATGGGAAAATAGGGAGGGGATATGGAAAAAGAGGGAGGGGAAATGGAATGGGGAGATGGAGGGGAGGGTAAAAGGGTAGGAGAGATGAATGAGGGAAGGAAAAGAGTGAGGGAAGCTTGAGAGGAAAGAAATGGAGAGGGGATATTGAGAGGCAGTGAAAAGGGTGAGGGGAGGTGGAGGTATGGGAGAAAAGAGGATGGGAAGAGGAAATGGAGAGGGAGAGGAAATGGAAGGGGAGGGAAGATGGAAGGGGGTGCATGGAAGATGGAGGGGGGGGAGGGTGGATGGTTAGGGGAGGGAGGGTGGATGGGGAGGAAGGATGGAGGGGGAGGGATGATGGAGGGAAGATGGAGTGAGGGTGAAGAGGGAGGGGGAGGGGAAACGGGGGATGGGGAAGAGTGCCTGACTTTCGTTTCAAACATTTCCCGTGCCCTGTACCCACCCCCCTGAATCCCGTTTCTCTCTCTCTCTCTCTCTCTGCTTAAGAAAGTTTCCTAATTAGTAAGTCAGAGGTCAATAGGATGTAAGACAACAGCTTTAGGTCACTCGTGTGTGTGTGTGTGTGTGTGTGTGTGTGTGTGTGTGTGTGTGTGTGTGTGTGAAAGTGTTCGGAATGTGAGTGCAGTGATATATGAACGTGGAAGGTGAAGGGTGATTTATAAGAGAGAGAGAGAGAGAGAGAGAGAGAGAGAGAGAGAGAGAGTACGGTACGTTAAAAGAGTAAGTACAGTAAACGCAATGTTTCTTTAACCTGACCTAAATTTGCCATGCTTCCCTTTTTAATGTTGGACTGTAACAGCATATTAACACTAGAATAGGCTGCGATGCTAATCACGAAGAATTGCTATGCAAAAAGATCTAGAGCCTTAGTATTGTCCTATTCTGCCAATGAGGTACGTGAAATAAGCTACAATAGGGCGATCTAGGCCAAGTTAATGCTAAAACACACTCTGGCTCATATAACTCAGTCCCACCCAAGTAAAACTGGTTGATGTGTGATGGAGTGAATAGCCTACTAGAGCTGTCGTGACCACTAGAGGACTAACCTATAATGCGCATATTATTTTTATAGGTATCGATGTAAGATAAAGCCACTGAGAATATGGGCATATATCTGAGTGAGATAAAAGCGTGTATATGTAATCGGTACTAACTTAAGGTGAACTAGTATTGTATAGGGATACATAATAACCATACCCACTTAACCGTAAGACTGCTATTGTATGTCTCTCGACTTTTATTAGACTAAATATATGACGTACGGTAAGTGTACCAGAACCACAAAGGGTTAACAGATCTGGCGTCGGATGACTTTAGACTGAGTATTTCTCCCTGCTGAGGAGAGTATTCTCATGTTAGCCTTTATACTCGTACAATGCTGACTTGTACTAACCGCAGAGATAGTTGAATTTAACTGTAAGTCTGAAGCACGAATACATGAATAAAACACATCACTATTTTGAAAGGGAAATGAAAGTACAGTAGTACTAAGAAGCCTCCTAAGCCGACGAAAATACGAAGTGTCATCTCACCAAGTGCTAATCTGCCACTCTCATGCTAATTTCCAGCCAGTCACCAACATCATCATCGTATCCAGCACAGAGCCCCAGTAAGAGCACAAAATAGCATAATCCCAGCGCTGGGCAAACATGGTGTAAGGTAAACACTGGGGGACAACGGGCTCAAGATGGCGCCCGAGTAGAAGAATAAACAAAACTCGGCTCTTACACAAACCCGAAAAACGCCCACACCCAGAGGAAGAATAATATTTTTCATACCAAACTTTCTCTCTCCCCCGCCAGAATCCCCTTCCATCTCAAAAATGTGTGTGTGTGTGTGTGTGTGTGTGTGTGTGTGTGTGTGTGTGTGAGAGAGAGAGAGAGAGAGAGAGAGAGAGCATGATGCTGGTCACGATGAAGTCCTAGGGAAAGGATGTAGAATTGTAGTACTGTCATTTTACTGTCACTGAACTGTATAAACTACTAATGGACGAAAATCTGGGCCAAGTTAAAAAACGCGTACACAAGGACATGACCACGTGTAATTCTTCCTTCACTTACTCATTTTCTTAATTTCTTCATTATCCAGCTTAATTTCTTCACTGTCCAACTATCAACCTAACAGTCAAAGTTAACATCATAAAATCCAGTAATTCCTTTCTTTGTTAACTTATTTAACTGCTTACTTCCACACCAGTTAAACTGTCTCGTGCAATTCTTCGCTTAACTGTCACCAACATCCAGACTTCCTCTGCTTACCTTATATAAAAAAAACTCTTTCGTCATCTTGGTTCCTTCGTTGTCACCCTCACTACTACAAGCTCCACAGTCCTTGATTTGACTCCCCTTCTTTTCCTCACACGCGCAAAAACACAGAAAAAAAAAAAAGTACGGGGACACTGATCAATCAGACTAGACAGAGGAGAAGAGGGCCGGCCACTGGGTCCGGTAAGCAGAAGTTCATAAGCCGGCAGGTGTCTCCTGATGAGTTTCCTAATAGTAGTTTTTCACTGTTAAAACAAAGACTATGTAAGCAATAGTACCGCAGCCTTTCCTGCATTCATACAAAAATATTTTCATCCTTCATTAGTGTATGTTAATATTTCCCAGTGAAACTGAGGATTTGTTATTTAAAAAGCGCGCTTTGATATTTATTGACGGCATATGAGTACACATTCCACGGTTTCTCTCTAGAGCTCCTCCACACCGCTCAGTTGCCAGTCCTGTTAATTAATCGTATCTAATTATAACCCTCAAATAACAGTTCCATTATTAACTTACACATAATTATGGGAGAAGTCACAAGCTAAGCAGAGTATTTATAATAAACATTTATAAGGATCATTTAACTTGACTATCTCCGACACGCATCCAGATCTCTCTCATCTCCCCCCACCTCAAACCACTCCATCCCCCACTTCCCCCTCCCTCCTCCTCCTCATTTCTCCCTCCATCCCCCCACCTCCTTCCACTCCCCCCACCCCCCAGCTACCGCTGCGCAGCAACGTCTCTTATGAACCTGGGAATTTAAATATCCAGAAAACTTAAATGCAGAAAGGCTTGAACTTATTAAATACCGGTACTAACTGAGGAACATTGTGAAGTGGCTGCATGTTTGTGATGTAGTATTTGACTGAAAGCTGTGTTCATTTCCGTATACTTATTCCTATCCCACCCTCTCCGCCATCCACCTCTCTCACCCTCTCCTCTTCCCCCCTCCTGTGCCCACCTCCCTCTCTCAGTACTCTTATCCTCCACCATCTTCTTCCTCCTTCCCTAACCACCTTCTCTTTCACCTTACCTCCCCCCCCCTCTCTCTCTCTCCCAGATTAGGAAGAATTCATCCTTTCTTAATTTAGCCATACTTTTTATCATAAGAGAGAGAGAGAGAGAGAGAGAGAGAGAGAGAGAGAGAGAGAGAGAGAGAGAGAGAGAGAGAGAGAGAGAGAGAGAGAGAGAGAGAGAGAGAGAGAGAGAGTACCGTAAAAACGTAAGAAGAGACTACAAACACTCCGAAAAATATATTTATAATACGTGGGAAAACAGTGAAGAAAAAGATACCACAAAAATAAACAAATGAAAAGGAATAATGTCTTGATAGAACAAGGGGAAAAATGGAGTCAGATGAGAGCAAAAGATAAGTAAAAGGAAAATTGAACAGATGAAAAACTGTAGGTAAGAAGAAATCTATCTATTTATCTATCTATTGCCAGACGCCATAATCCCGTAAGGGGTGTCCATTAGTCTTTGAGTTAGTTGTTTTACGGAGAGGGGCACTAACCCTCTGCCAACCCACTTGCTGACAATTAGGGAACAAGTATGGGTTGGTTATATGGTTACCACCCAGCGTTGTATATGATTTCCTGGCATATAGGAAACCATTAGGCTTGGCACTCAATGTAAAGCCACCTGAAATGGAAAGACGAGTAGCTTATAAAATGTGACAGGAATGATGGGAGAAATAAGAAGAAATGAAAAATAAAAACAAAGATATCACTAAAAAGACAAAAGATATGACCACAGAAAAAAAAAAAAAAAAATCTCACCAAAAAAACGATCAGAAAACGAGAATAAGAGAGGACAAGAATGGGGAGCCTAATGCAATTCCCATCACGTCACTGCTTGGTAGAAAAAGACAGCTCGGCAAGAATACCAAAACTCTTTCCTTTTAGTTTGGAGTACTGGTGAAGCGAGGAGATTGTCAGAGAGAGAGAGAGAGAGAGAGAGAGAGAGAGAGAGATCCACCTTAAACTCTCTAATCCCAGTAGAATGCACTTAGCCTCTAACCCAAACAGCTTTTGTACTTACTGAAGAGACATTAAAGAAGATACTTTTACTTGTGTTTAACTTGTAGGCCGCTGCGAGATGGGTATTTTGGTTTAGAGATACTGGGGATTTCAGTGTTTCTCTGTTTCTTCTGTCTCTGTATACAGTATGTCTTAGATAGCTAAATACCGATACTGTATATAGATAGTAGAGTAGATAGACATGATTAACAAGACAAAGATGGCATAGAGGAGATCGATATAGATACAGAAAGATGGACAGAAAGAAACAGACAGGTGAACAAACAGATAGACAGATATCGATTGACAGATGGAAGGATGGTGAGTGAAAGGGGTAGAGAATGAGTGCCAAAGGCATTAGGTAGATAAAAGGATATAGATATACAGACTGATTAAACAGAGAGAGAGAGAGAGAGAGAGAGAGAGAGACAGTAATACACCGCCTCAGGAATGTGCAACGAGATAAGAGTCAGGGTGTGGGGTGTGTCTGTGTGCTGCACTTAATCTCCCACGATATATGAAAGTGCGGTTCTGGAAGAGGAAGGGAATGATTGGTGGAGGCTAGTTTCTCTCTCTCTCTCTCTCTCCACTGCATCGCTTATACCTGCCTCATCCACCTGCCTGACCACTTTGCCTCACCCTCCCTTATCTGCCTACCTCTGACCTTATCCCTGCCTCACATTGCTTCACCCTACCTCTCTCACTCTCTCCCTGCATTATCCTGCTTCATCCTATCTCACTTACCCTTCCCTTACTTCAAAGTTTCTTTATCTTTTCATTTTGTGCCTTTCCCTTCTATCGCCCTTCCTCTGTCACATCCTACCTCATCTACACTAATCAATGCCTCACCCTGCCTCATCCTCTCACATCTTGCCCCATCATTCACTCTCATCCTCACCTAGCCTTACCATAACTCACTTTGTTACTCACCCTAGCTCACTCCAAGTCACCTTGCCTCACCTTACCATACTTTGTTGCATTTCACTTACCAACGTCCCTTTTCCACCTACCCCTTACATTACCCTCTTCGAAGAACCGTGGTGTTTTACTTCCGGATAGTATGCCGCCATGATAATGAACACTGTCCCAGGAGAACCGTGTGTGTGTGTGTGTGTGTGTGTGTGTGTGTGTGCGCGCGTCTTTAAGTGACTTCACCGCACAGGTCAGTGGCCCCTAAAACAACAATGACAATGTACCCTATCTACCCAACCACCCACCTAACTAGCCACCTACCTACCTACCTACCTTCGGACCTACACAGTCTGCCTACTCCCCCATCAACCTACCCACGTACATTCCCACCCACCCACCTACCCCATGTACCGGTACCCACCGAAATTTCCTCCTACCTATTTAGCCACTTACCCTCCAATCTACCTGTCCACCTAAGCAATCCGCCTTCCCCACGATACGGTTATCAAGCCTCCGTGGCACAATTGGTTAGCGCGTTCGGCTGTTAACCGAAAGGTTGGTGGTTCGAGCCCACCCGGGGGCGAAGATTATTTTTTTCTAATGGTTGGATTTTCACGTTCTAGTCTTTTCATTTTCTTTTTTCAGTTGGATTTGGATCGCTTCACTTTGATATCCTCAACGTTGTAATTCTCATCATCGTCATTTTCAATTACCATCATCAGACAGACAGACAGACAGAGACCTTTATTTTTACTAATTTTCGATCTCACACAAGACCATTGTCATATTTTATCACACGTCCTCCACTGAACCAACCAGCACAGCCTGTCTCTCCTCAGTCTATGTCTCAGTCACGATGAATGGGTAAATCTTTACTATAATTTCTTCTAGCACATGACTTCATCATGGGACAAAAAATGTTTCTCTCTCTCTCTCTCTCTCTCTCTCTCTCTCTCTCTCTCTCTCTCTCTCTCTCTCTGACGTAGTTTATGTGCTTCTCTGTATTTAATCCTATTCCATTTATTATTTTGCCTTATCTTACTTCATTACAATTTCCTTTCTCCTAACACACCCTACCTCCTTACTTACTTCACTCATTCCCCCCTATCTCAATCCACCTCCCCCTCCCTCCATACCCGACTCTACCTTCTTACTCCACCCTTCCCTTCTACCTTATCCTACATCCTTACCTCATCCCTCCTCCTTGTCTCACCCTCCTTACCTCATCCTAACTCCACACTTCGCCCTACCTCCCTTCAGATCCCTTCCTTGTGCCACCTCGTCTACATCTCATCGGAATTCAACCCCCTACTCATCTCGTCCTACCCGAACCACAACCCCCTCCCTCAACTATCCACTTACTTCTCACTATCCCCACTTGCACACAGACCTCAGTCTCCTCCCTTTCTCATTTAGCTTCCCCATACACAAACCTCACACCCCTTCCACAAGTACTCATTCTGCTTTCTCATTCCGCTACATACAGACCCCATGTCCACATCTAGCCTATATTCCAGCCCTATATCCCCCTCATACACTCTCTCCACATCCAATCCCTTTCCTCTACTCCCTCTATATTCCCTTAACTCACAGACCCTTTCCTCCAACTACCCCCTAATTCCTCCCTCCTATATCAGACACACACACACACACACACTTCTACCTCCATTCCCTATCTACCTGTTCGCTTATATAAACCTCAACTCCCTCTACATCCCCCAGCACACTGTAGACGTCATCCCATCTCCAACGCCTCCACCTCTTCCGGGCCCTTAAATCCTCTTATTGTAAACCCCAACTCCCTCCCTTCTCCCTGCATTACAACTCTTCCCCCCCTCCAGACACACATATACTGATGGATTAACATACAGATAACCAGATAAATATGACTGGTAAGGACAGTACACACCCAGGGTTACATATATAGTAAATTGCTCTGTACTTTTACAGCATTTCCTGCCTTACGAACTTTAATGCAATGACAGAATTTTGGTTCAACATCAAGACAGACACAAAGGTAGAGAAAATGTGTGTGTGTGTGTGTGTGTGTGTGTGTGTGTGTGTGTGTGTGTGTGGAGCCGATATAGGGTAGCGCCGAGTAAACTTGCAAATTGCTTCTCCTGATAATATATGCCCACTCAATAGCCGATACCGTAATGGTCTTGGGGGGGGGTAATGATGTGCTATTTACATACACACATACATACATACACATCAAACAGTATCAATATATATACATCTACATCTAACTGAATCAACACACACACACACACACACACACACTGATGCGGATAATGGTGCTAAGCGTATATAGTCTACAGACCGAACATGTGCACATAAACGTACCTCACACACACCCTCCCACCCACCCACCCACCCACACACACACACACACACACACACACACACACACACACCTTTCTTTTCTCCCTCTCTCATCCTTCATTAGCAATTTTATTCCTCAGTGAAGAACCTTAATTAATCATTCAAAATTTTCCCACACTTCGGGAGCAAGAATGTAAACCAAAAAATAATATGATGCAGTGGAAGAATGAGGACAGGAAGACCAAGAACGTGATGGAATATTATCACCGAGGCTCCTATGACTTAATCAGCTAAATATAAAAGATTGCCAACAGCAGGAATAGGTACTAGACTTTTGCCGACCGTGTCATGGTTAAATAGGGGAAGACTAAAAATGAAGGAGAGAGAGAGAGAGAGAGAGAGAGAGACCGCCAACAGAGAAAAGTGCGAATCGCTAATTATGGAAAAATTTATTGAATCGTTAATGGAGGAAAAATGAGACAAATAGATGGATAGATAGACAGACAGAAACAGACAAATATAGATAGTTGGACAGAGAGAGAGCGAGAGAGAGAGAGAGGGGGATAAGTTGGAGAGGAAGAAAGGAAGGACACAAGGAAATAAGAGCGAAATGGAGAAAAAAATGAAGGAGATTTATAAGAATGAAAATTTATCTCACGGCACAAGGTGAAGTACGATAGAGAGAGAGAGAGAGAGAGGGGGGGGGGCAGCGAAGAAGGCAAACCAGAGATAAGTGATGAAAATAATCTTCAAGGAATGACGAAAAGGGAATAGAGGGAAAAGATGAGAATCAGGAAAAACAGATAAGGAAGGGAGGTCAACAGGACAGGCAGAGAGTGGGGGAAGAGGGAGAGAACGTAGGAAGACGGGGGAGAATGTGGGGGGTGATGGGGAGGGGGAGGGGGAGGAGGTATGTAGGTCGGAACAGCCGCACAGGAAGGGGTTGGCAACACTGTTGCCTTATATCGGTAGCCAAGGTAGTTCTTGAGGAATTATTAAACGTCATTTCTTTCCCTCCCGGTACTAGGCTGGCAAAAACGAATAATTCCAGGGCCTACGCGTGAGGAAACGGACTGGATAATTCCCAGGTGGTATTGATTGGGAAGTAAAAGACGGAGGCGCCCGCACGTCATACAGGTTAAAATAAGCGATGGCTCTACCTCAGTCAATTGCTATGTATAAATAAATGGAGAGGTTTCGGCTTTGCATGAACGGATAAATGGCATGTTAGGGTTCTGTAATTAGTGTTTCATGTACGTTTTGGAGTCCAAAGACCCCTATTTGTGCCCTAAGAGCCTACACGGGGTGCCTATAATGGTGACGATGGTGTGTTGTGGCGCCTCCCGTGACGTAGGCATTATATAACCTCGTTTGGGCGGCGTTGGCACTACTAGCACTCCTACCCCACTTCCTCCCCTTTCGGGACCACCCTGCTGGCCGCCCCTACCCCCGTGGTCGTTAAAGGTCGTCATGGTGGTACTTAGATGGTCGTTATTATCCCGAGGTTGTCACGGGATGGGAGTAAAAGGCGAATGTTTGGATGACTGGGCGTACGGCGGCAACACAGCATCTCTAGGGACGGAGTGGCATGGAGGAGTGGGTGGAGTGGGGGTTTAGAAGGCCAACACTCCTCAAACAACCACTCTAATCGTCCAGGCTGCAGTGTGGGTCGGGGAAGTAAACGTTTGTAGTGACGAGGAAGGCTTACAGTCTCTGCGCAGTATGCATGTTACGAACAGCCTAGATAAACAGACACTTCGGCGCCAGCTCCACCTCGGCCCATCCCCCATTCACCACCAGCACATAATTAAAATCCATAATTCCCCCAAGCAGAAAGTGCAGCAGTAAATCTCGTCTCTCGGGGTTAGAGATAAGCGTTTTTTCTTATCTGTTAATGCTGATATATGGCCGTTACCCAGGCGATGTGCAGGTACCGCCATTGCCGTGTGCACTTGGCAACATTGTCAACATTCCCCCAGAGTACGAACACGTGACACGCAGTAAGGTAACACCCCGCTCGCTCGCCCTGCTGTGCTCAATCCTACTTTACTGCTGCTGTTGCTGCTGCTGTTCCACTGCTGTTTGGATGCTGTCATCGCAGTTATAAATAAAATAATCATCATAGTATAATTTGGTGCCACGAGACTCAATTCAACGTTGAAGATTTTAAACAAATATCCATTGTGTTATAATAATTTCAGCTGTTTTGGATACTGTTATTGCTGCACTGTTTACACAAATTAATGTACATTATGCCGTTTTTTTTTTTTGTACGAAACTATGATTCCTACATCGTTGTTCCAGCTATTTTCATATTGTTTTCCAGTTATTAATATCCCTGATCTACTGTACTTAACGTCAGTCCCCTCTTCAGCTGAATAAAGTCGCCCTGCGGTAGCAGATGGCTGTTGTTACTGGACACTACAATCGAGAGGCTGAATAAAATCGTCTGGCTGTAGCAAGAATGATTTAAATTAGTCGCTGTTACAAGGCTGAAGTAAATCCCATTTGCTGAACCACCGTTGTCTGAGATGTATTCCAGGTGGCACAGGAGGCTGCACAGCATGTTTTCCTGAGCGATTTTTTTTTTTTTTTTTTGTTACACCGTAACATGTTACGGTACCGGGTATTTATATAATTTTCATATCGCAGTAGTTTTAATCATTAACATACAAGAAGATACTGAGGTGTAATGGACAGAATAAATCGCCAAGAAAAAGCTGCTACGAAATTTCCACTTTGAATACGACCCACAAACTCAGGCTGCATGACTCACGCACAGGTAAATACTGTCATTTCGTGTTAGCTTGGATAAAAACACCAGCGTTGTCCTGACCATGGGAACGTCGTCTGTGCTTCATTCTTGTTATCTCCAGACGATTATATTATACTTAGGTAAGATATCTAGTAGTCAGGGTGGATTGATATACCCTAACTCCTTCAGGTCGAACATCCTCTCTTCAGCTGCATAAAAACCTTGGAAACTACAGTTCATTAACTTAGTTTTCCTCTTTTTGCAGCTTAGTCTCCGGAGCTCAGTGTCAGAATAACTCAATACTACTGCCCTGCATCCTTCCAACAGCACTTCTCCGTGGTTAATTATCTGTTATACACAAATGGCAGAAAACAATACTACGGTTCAACGTCCTTTCCACTGCACTTCTTCGTGACTGGCAACACACTGTGATATTAACTTCAATACAGTTCAGCATTCGCGAGGGAGAGATAAGGCCAAGGTAAAGGACGTGCAGAGCTTTAAATAATTTTCCGGCAAAAGTGGGTATCTAATACTTATTCTTTGACTGTACCACTGTTGCAATACTATACACAGGGCCATGAATATTTTCTGTATCGCTGTTGCACCATTACCACTGCTGTTGTGCTACCAGCAACAGTATATTTTACAACTTCTCTATGATTTCGCAGTACCATCATCCTCATCATCAAGAATGGTTAAACGCCGCGGGGCGTATAGCCTCATTCACCCTCCGACTCCACCCACGCGGGTCCCTCTGTGCAGCGACTCTTACCCCTCTAAGTATCTCCCGACAGGAGTGATCGACCTGCTCCAGCCATGAGTCACGTGGCCTTCCCCTTGGCCTCCTCCACGCTGGGTTAACTCGTTCAGAGATCACCCTGTGAGCAGGATCAGCCTCCGGAAAGTGGGCCACGTGCCCATATAGTTGGAGGTGGCGTGGACGTATTATTTGGTAATAGGCCTCGATTCAGTCTCACGGAGTAGTCGCTCGTTAGGCACCCGGTTGTACCAGCAATATCTCATGATCCTGCGAAGGCAGTACCAAAGAAGTCAAATCGCTGCATCAAGCCACTGTTTAGTGTACGTGCCGCGCAGCCATAAAGAGAGACTGGGGACACCAGCGCCCTGAAGATGCGAACTTTTGTCCTACACAACTAACGACGGCGCCAAATACCCGAACTGAGTGAATCCACAACCCGGTAGGCCAGACCAATACGACGAGACGGCTTTATTCAGCCTGGAGGACCATCTTAGTACTGATGGAGTTATGAATTCTGTATATAACTCCTCCAGTGCAAAGTCTCTGCCTGTACTCTCCAATGCAGAGTCTGTTTATCCCCTCCAATATCAAGTCTCTATCTAATCCCTCCAATGCCAAGTCTCTATCTAACCCCTCCAATACCGAGTCGCTAACTCCTCCAGTGCCAAGTCTCTATCCGTCACCTCCAGTGTCTAGCCTCCCCTAAGCCGAACAAAATCGCTCGGTGGTAATAAGACATAAATGGAATGTATGTCAACGGATTCAGTGAATAATCATCATATAAATTTTATATCTAAGATGATCACTTTATTCGCTGATTGTAGCACTGTTGCAAGAATTTTTGCTCGTAGGGCGAGAGCCAATATATTTGTTGTACCACTGCTGTTGCCCTGCCAGGTGTGTGTGTGTGTGTGTGTGAGAGGGAGAGAGAGAGAGAGAACCAAACCATTATAAAATATTTTCCGCGGCTACACGGTTTTATTCATTTTTACTTGTTCCGGCAAAGGATGTTATTTTAAATTTTCCTCCTATTCCCTTCGGGCGATTATTCCGAAAACCATGTTGTGAATCTTTGATGATTATTTATTTCTAAGTGCTTAACAAACTTATCTCTGAGAATAATTTCCAACAACTTGCACGCCACTGATTTTGAAGTTATTGGTCGACAATTTTCTAGCTGTGATTTGTTGCCTTTTTTGAATATCGGGGTTAAATTTGCTAGTTTCCATTCATGAGGCAACTTACTGTTTCTCAGTGATGTATTGAATAGCTCAGCTGATGGCTTTGGTATTTCATCCACTGCTTCTTTTAGAATACGAGGCGATATTTTATCTGGCCCTGGTGTTTTACTCACCTTAAGTTTACCAATGGCAATTCATACATCATTCTCAGTGACAGTAATATCACTAGTTAAGTTGCCCTCTTCTAAGGTAACACAAAAAACTGTGGGAATGGAATCTATATTTTCACCCGTATGTACAGATGCAAAGAAAGTGTTGAAAATTTTAGCCATCAATGTTTCATCTTCAGTATACTCACCCACCATTATCTACGACTAATGGGCCAACTGTTACTGATATTATCTTCTTGTTTCTGACATAGCTGAAAAATACTTTTGGGTTGGATTTACTGATACACACAATGCGAGTTTCGAAGTTTTTCTTACTTTGCTTTATTAATTTCTTTGTTTTTGATGAAGAGCATCATATTTATTTTTATTATCCTGATTCTTTGTGATAATATAAGCTAATTTTTGTGTGCAAGTTTTTAAGCCGATAGGCAACGCTTAATTTCCGTATACCACCATTTGGGTTTAATATTTCTAGCAGGCTGTCGGTTTCGCATTGGAATACATAATGTTATTGCTTTACTAATAATATCTGCGAATAATTTCCATGTTTCATTAATATCTACGGTACAGTTTGAACAATGGGATTCGTCACTAGAACCAATTACAGTATTTCCTTAAATTATTGGAGATCCACTCTCTTGTAGTCAGGCACTTTCTCGTAACAAGCCCTGACATTGTCATTACTGAAATTGGTGTTGAATGTGGCCATGCGATGGAAACTAATACCAAACTCTTTCCCTCCCATAACATTGTATACCAAGTTTTCCGATGAGGCCAAAATCAGATCTAATACCTGTATATTAACTCCTCGTGTTGGGCGGTCTACAAAGTGATGCAATGAACTTTCATGCAAGTTCGTGTACAGGTCCACTCCTGTGTTTGACAACTGAGTCTCTCCCCATCTGGCAACTGGTAAATTAAAATCACCAAAGATTACAGTATTATGAGTGCTATATATTTCAGCATTTTGGTTGTAAATTTCACTATTTGTGTTACTGGACTGTGCTGACAGACGATAAATTAATCCAAGTACTGTTCTGCTATGGTATGTATTCCTGATGTGAAGATAAATACTGTCAACATTATCAATAGAGGGCTTAAGAATTACGACTGGATGAAGTCCTACTTTAATATATAACCGTACACCAACCCCCACTCTGTTACTTCCCTCGCTACTGAAAATATTGTAACCTGGTATGTTGCACTCCGCTAAAATTTCTCTCGTGGTTAGGACAACTTGTAACAGGTATTCAATTCCAGCTATTGCCAAACCATTATATTCAGGTGAGTGGGTCAAAGGAGCCGCCTGAGAGTAAGTATTCATTTGCAGTGATAACAGATAATGGCGTGGCCTTATCACATTCTCTCTCTCACTCTCTTTCACACACACACACACACACAAAACATCCTCCTCCCTATACACACAGAGAACTGCATTGGACTCCCAAAGGTTTATGTAACCCCTGTCGCAACAACAGCACTCACCCCGACCTTACTCCGTCCGTACCATCATTGTGTCGAGGACGAAGAGGACAGCACGTATGGTGACTTAACTCGATAAGGTCATGCTGTATGGTGACTCAAAGGTACGGTTGAATTCACAAGTCCGCGGTACACTGCTAGGTACGTTGCGTAAGATATGACAAAGGTTATGAACGTAGGCCTTCATACATCTAGCTGAAAGGCTTGAAACAATCTCTTAACAGTACTTAACACGATAGCCATGTTTTCGTGCTACCAATATTACCGGTTTTTGCCTGTTCAAGATATTTCTCTCCACCAAATCACGTCCCAGGAAACCGCATGTTGCCACTGGTTGCGACCGCTCAAATGGCAGCAAGAAAACGCAATGTATGTGACTTAATCATGCCCTTCATAAGTCAGGAAAGACTTCTGACAAGAAAGGGGTAAATGAAAGCTACATCTAACTCCTCTAGTCAGAAGGGCCTAGCCTAAGATAAATATAATCGTCCGGTAGAAGCAAGGAAAAAGTAATAAAGACGTCACCGCATTGAAAAGCGATCAAACTTGATCACTAATGGGAAGGCAGACCCAGTTTCTGACGTCGATAAGAAAACACACGATGGAAAATAAAAAAAAATAAAAATAATAATATTACCTTTATGTTCAGTTAATAAATCTTACCAACGCTCAAGACAGCAAGTATATACATAGACTTTTCTGATCCTAGAAATCCAATGATGTATTTCATATTATTCTCTCTCTCTCTCTCTCTCTCTCTCTCTCTCTCTCTCTCTCTCTCTCTCTCTCTCTCTCTCTCTCATTTCTAGAAATACCAGTTCTCATATCTCCAATGTGTACTGGTGCTCCATCTCCGGACGCCCATTCCCTTTTATGGCCTACTAACATAAATGCTGCTAACACAATCATCTTTTGAGCACGTGAGGAAGGCGATGAGAGAGAGTAGGCATCTCTCTCTCTCTCTCTCTCTCTCTCTCGCTCGCTCGCTCTGTTATCCTCGCCTCGTGAAGCCATTGTCCACGTGCCAATACTGAACAACGCATAGCTGAGAGAGAGAGAGAGAGAGAGAGAGAGAGAGAGAGAGAGAGAGAGAGAGAGAGAGAGAGAGAGAGAGAGAGAGTTATGGTCTCAGAAATGGCAGATTAATGGGGACATGGTGAATGGGGTGGCGAAGAGAGAATGGGGAGGAATGATGGAGAAGAATGAGTGAGGGATGGAGAAAGGTGGGATGAAAAAAGGGGAGGGCTGAGCAGGAGGGCTGAATGATAAAGAATATGGGAGTTAAGGAGTGGGGATATGAGAAAAGGTCTGGCTGAAAATAAGGGTATAACGGATGGGGACTAAAGACTTAAAATGTGGGGAAAGGAAAGAAGTTGAGAAATGGGAGTTGAAAAAAGGGAATGGTGGGTAATAAAAAAAAAGGGGGATTGAAAGATGCAGTAAACCAAAATTCCTACACAATATGCCTAAGCTTTAAGACAATTTTTCCTTTTCATCCGACTGGTCCTTCTCACTGCTTCTCACTGTCCATATTCTAAGTTCTCTTCATACTACATCCATGATTAAAAAAAAAAAAAAGAAAAGAAGAGAGGTAAGGTGAGGGGAGGTAAGGTAAGTGATAGCAGATGAGGTAAGCGGAGATAACGTAAGGTAAGGTGAGGTTAGGTACAACAAAAAAAGGAAAGGTAATGTGAGGGAATGAGATAAGGTGAGGTAAGGTGAGGGGGCGGGAGGTATGATGATGTGAGGCAAAGTGAGGGGATTGAGGTAACTTAAGGTGAGGGGAGGTAAGGTAAGGTGAGGCAAAGTAAGATAAGGTAAGGCTAGGGGAGGCAACAGCTTGAAATGGTCTTTGTGAAAGTCGTGTGGAGATGTGTTTGTTGTGTAAACTGTTTAGAAGCTCCAATTGTTCTGGGATCTCTCTCTCTCTCTCATGTGTGTGTGTGGGGGGGGGTGTTGTGACTTGAACTAATGGTACTTGTGGTGCTATCTGTTCTGTGTTGTTTTAGTGTTTGTTGTATTTTTGAAGGGAAAGTTACTGTTAATGTGATGAGGCCATCTCCTCTACTGTTTATACAACCTTATTTAAGCAGAGTGGTGTGGTTTACTGTAGTGTGGCATAGTGTAGCGTGGTGTAGTGTTCTGATGTATAGCACAGTACAGTGCAGTGTAATGTAGCAGTGTAGTGTTGTAGCGTACTCGTAGTGTTGCAGTGCGGTGTAACGTACTGTAGTACACCACAGTTTAGTGTAGCATAATGAAGCGAGGTACTGTGCAATGAAGTATGGCACACTGTCACATAGTGCATTATAGTGTTAGATACTGTAGTAGTGTGCATTACAGAAGTGTGCAGTGTAGCCTAGTGCAATATGGTACAGTGCAGTGTGGTGTACCCTAGTAGTGTACCCAAGTGAAGCATGGCCTAGCCTCGTGTAGTGTTGTGTAGTGTAGTGTTGTGTACGAATAGGTGGTGAAATGTGCAGTGTTAGATATTTTGGTAAGTTGAGTCTGTTGTATTAGGTGAGTGGGTGGGGGAAGGGGAATAGGGGTTGGGGAGGGAGTGGAGGCAAAGGACTGGGAAAGAGGAGGAGTAGGAGTGAGGGGAGAGCAAAGGGAAGTGGAGGTAAGAGAGAGAGAGAGAGAGAGAGAGAGAGAGAGAGAGAGAGAGAAGGGGGGGGGGCAAGCGTGAGTGAGCATGAAGCCTAGGGGAGCCATCTTTAACGCCGGGTTATGCTCCAGCACAACGAACCACACACACCACAAAGCCAGCCAGAAGACAGGGCGTGTGTGCTGGGCAATCCCTAGGCCCTGTCTTCCCCCTTACTGCTTTTTTTTAGTCAGCCCACACCCCACTGACTGGGCTAATGTATGGCCCGGCCTGCACTATAGATGCAGGAAATCTTTACCGTAAACAAACAAACACGACGAACACTATGGCGGTGTGTGTGTGTGTGTGTGTGTGTGTGTGTGTGTGTGTGTGTGTGTGTGTGTGTGTGTGTGTGTGTGTGTGTGTGTGTGTGTGTGTAAGTGGGGTGGGGATATTTGAGGGTGTGGCGTTGTGGTATTGGCGTGGTTGTAGTGGTGTGGTTGTGGTGGTGTGATTATGACGGTGTGACTGTGGTAGTGTAATTAAGGTTGTGTGATTGTGGTGTTGCTAAGTGTGTGGTTTACATGTGGTGTGTGGTTGTGATATGGTACGGTTCTGGTGTGGTATTGATGCTGTTATGGTATGGTGTCGGTAGTGTGGGTGAAGCGGTGTGTTAGTGTGGTGGTGTGGTATTATGTTAGTGTGGTGATGTAGTACTATGTTAGTGTGGTGATGTCGTATTATGTTAGTGTGGCGGTGTCGTATTATGTTAGTGCGGTGGTGTGGTATTATGTTAGAGTGGCGGTGTGGTATCATGTTTGTGTGGTGGTGTGGTATTATGTTAGTGTGGTGGGGTGGTATTATGTTAGTGTGGCGGTGTGGTATCATGTTAGTGTGGTGGTGTGGTATTATGTTAGTGTGGTAGTGTGGCACAGTTTGTCAGTGTGGTGGTGTGGTAGTATGGTGGTGTGATCGTTGTACGGCTTGAAAATTTGCGCTTGAGTGAAGAGGCCTGCGGCAGGAGATAGCCTGATCGTCCCCACTGGGCCGGAACATCACACAGCCAACACACTTCTGATGTCTTCTAGTGTCAGATGAATGACACTGAGGAAACGGAAATAAGATAAAAATGGCGCCGTCGTGGTGACTGAATTAACACGGGGGAAGAGGCAGGTAGTGTTCCAGTGGTAGAACAAGCGCCTTTGCTCGCGCCTGCCATACCAGGGACGTGGAGGCACCTCTGCCTCAAAGTGCAAACCTCACATCCGAAAGTGCGAACATAGTTCATTTATTTCTAGGTTCTTCTCAAGGTTTGATGAAACTTTTGTCCTACCATGCCAGCTGGCAACTCAAGGTACAGCGCAACAAACCACGATTTCCAGTCAGTCCACGATTTCCAGTTATTGAACAGGCTCCAGACTACGATGGTGACACCTTCATGAAATAATGATGATCAGTCTGGAGAGTGCTGACATTCCCTGGTATGTCTGCCACGCCCATGAAGGAGTTATACACAGGTAAAACAACGTATGTGGAGTGGGTGGATCCAGGAAAGTCAGCACACACGTGGACCGTGTCAGGTGATGGATTGGCCACTTCCTCCATTGCTGTCCCGTGCCTATCTTCCATCCGGAACCGGCACACACCAAATCCACGAATATATATACTTACAACAGTCCAGAAAAATATGTTAAATAAATGGTACGGACAAGATGCCAGGAGGCTCCTAAGCACACGAAAATACCAACGTGGCATCATCATCATCATAATAATAATCAGCAGCAGCATAACCGCCTTTCCTGCTAAGATAATCGGGGAGGAAGATGTACCAGGGATAGTCCTAAGGCCACGAAGATATCAATGCACCACATGTAGGCCACAAAAATAAACCCGTAGGGATGCTGGTGCTGGCGAGACTCCCAAATCCACAAAAATGTGATCCATTGTGTGGTACGATCATGATGAAGTGGCTGTGGTGTGAAGTGCAGTGTGGTGTTGTGGTTGTTGGGTAATGTGGTGTGGTGTGGTGTGGTGTGGAGTGGTGTAATGTGGTGTGCTGTGGAGTGATGTTGTGGTGTAATGTAGTAGTGTGGTGTGGTGTGGTGTAATATGGTGTGGTGAGACGTGATGTGTGGTGCGATGGTGTGATGTGATAGTGTTGGTGATGTGGCAGTACACAGTGATGTGACAAAAGTGGTGTGATAATGTGGTGGAGCTGTGTGGAGGTACGGTATTGTGGCTGAGTGTTGAGGTAGTGTGGTAGTGTGGGGAGGGGGGGAGTGCTGGTATGGTACTGTGATTGTAGTGATGTAGGGAGACAGGCTTGCTCTGAGGAAACCAATTTGTAGAGGAAAATATTATCGTGGCCACAAACATTTTAAATTCGTCCTAATTTCCAGACGTTTCGACATCCTGAACTGTCTTCAGTGGATCTAAAAAAGAAAAGGAAAAAAAAGGCCAAAAATTATCTGTAATGTTATCAAGTCTTAAACGAACCATTTGCGTTCAAGTTTATCGTACAGCGGGGTATAAAAAAAAAAGAAAAGAAGAAGCATTCAAGTTTATCGTACACCGGGGTATAAAAGAAAAGAAAAGAAGAAGGGTTAAATCCAGGAGACAATTATATAAATATTCAAGTGGACAGCAAACTTACAGTTATTTAGGGCAGGCTTATGCTTATAAATGTGAATGGATTCAGGGATTCTTATTTGTTCCCACAGAGATTATACAGAAATTCTTACGATAATGTGGTGTGGTAGTGTGGTTTGTCAGTATGATAGTATGGTGGTGTATTCGTGTGGTAATGTGGTAGTGTGGTGGAGTGGTGGTGTGGTGTGGTGTGGCAGTGTGTAGTGAGGTAGCGTGGTGTGGCAGTGAGCTGAGACAGTGTAGTGTGGCAGTGTGTTGAACAGTGTGATGTGGCAGTGTGTTGAGACTGTGTGTTGTGGCAGTGTGTTGCATTATTATGTGGCAGTGTGTTACGGCAATGTTGTGTGACAGTATAGTGATGTTGGGGTGTGGTAGTGAGGCAGTGTGGGTAGGTTTATACTGGTGTTGACGAAAGCCTAGTTGCTCACACGGCCGCTAGAGTCCATTTGGCAGCACCGTCTAGTTTAGTTTCCCTTGGCACTCACTTGTACTAATGGGGGAGTGGGGGGAACGGGAGGGGGAGTGGAGAAAAGCGAGGGGAATGGGAGGAAAGGGAGGGGTGGGGGAGGCAAACGGAGGGGAAGCGGGAGAGGAGGCTGAGGAAGGATAAATGGGGAACATATTGGCATGGAGAAAGAGTGGAGAAGACGGGATAATGGAGAAGAGAGGGAGAGGGAGAGGAAAGGGAAGGGAAAGGGAGAGGCGGAGGGAACAAAGGGGAGAGAAGGGGGAAAGGAACAGGAGAAAAGGGGTGGAGGAAGGTGGTGAAGGTGGGAGGGTAAGAGAGAAAAATGCTGAATGAGAAAAGGGGACAGGGATAAATGAGGAGAGGAGAAGACAGGGAAGAGGAGGAACAGGAGGGAAAGGAGAAAAGGGAAAAGAAAGAGGGAAAGAAAAGGAAAGGAAAGGGGAAGAGGGAAAGGCATGGGAAGGAAAAGAAAAGAAAAGAAAATGGAAGGAGACGTGGGAAGAAAACGAAAGGAGAGGGAAACAGGGAGAGGAATGGAAAGAGGGAGAAGAAAGAGAAGGGGAAGACGGAGAGGAAAGAGAAGGTGGGGGAGAGAAATAAGGACGGGGGAGGGGTAGAAAAGGGGGGAAGAAGGAAGGTAGGGGAAGGTGGAGGCGTCTAATGGAGAAGGTTTAATGGCGTGGTGTTAAAAGAGGGGGAAGAATAAATCAAGGGCTTTTTGGAAAGGGAGTGGAAAGGGGGAAGAGGAGGTAGGAGGAGAGGCGGTGCAGAGGGGAAGTGGGGGTAGGAGGGAAGGGAGTGAGGGAAAGTGGGGATAGGAGGGGAGGGGGTGCAGAGGGGAAGTGGGGATAGGAGGAGAGGGGGTGTTGAAGGGAAGTAGGGGTAGGAGAAGCGAAGAAAAGGTAGGAGGAGGGGAAGAAGAGATTGGAGAGGGGAACATGTGATTGAAGAGGGGAAGATGGTACAGTATGTGAGGAGAGGCGGTGTAGAGGGGGTGTAGGGGAGGGCAAAGGGTGGGGAGAGTGGAGGAGGGGAGATGGTGTGAAGGATAAGTGGGAGAGGATATGTGGATGATAGGGAGAGTGAGAAGGTAGGAGTATGGACGGGGGTGGAGGATGGGATGTGTGTGGGGGGACGGGGAAGTGGTGGGTGGGGAAGAAAAAAAAAAACTCTATACGGGGAAGGGATGGATAGGAATTGTGAAGAAGGAAATACGATTTACATATAGGGAGGGGGAGGGGGATGGTATTGTGGTGGGGTAGATGACAAAGGATGGGGTATGAGGATGGTAAGGGAGGAGGATAAATGGAGAACACGTAGAGGAGGTGGCGGGAGGAATGGTGGGGAGTAGGGAGGAATGAGGACAGTGAAAGAGAAGGATAAACGAGGAACATGTAGGGTAGGTGTGAGAACGGGAGAGGGAAGGAGGAGGAGGAGGAGAAGGAGGAGGAGGGAATGAGGGAAGAGGATAAATGAGGGACATGTAGGGAAGTTGTGGAGAGAGCTATAGTGGGGAGGAGGGCACGAGAGGAAGAGGGGGTATATGACTCAGGGGCCTGTACTGAAGCCAAAAGGACGAAAATAACTGTTTCATTGACAATCTGACCCATGTGTTGTTTACCCAGGCTACCGTAGTTCAGAATTAGTTCCTTAATTATATTCTTTGTTACCCAGGCTCATCTGAACGTGAACCAGGTGGACTACAGGCTGAAGTTGTCCTCTTCCTAAAGTTCATCATTCTACTTTCGGGGGATAGGATGGGAGCTGAGGGACATTAGTTTTGACAGGACAATGAAGCCTGCTGGTTATATCGGTGCCACTACATGAAGGTGTCCCTTTCTCCATAGTGAAGGGGGGTCTTGGTCTCCCACTTCCTCTGCTTTTTATTATATCTTTCCACTACTCCTCCTAAATACCTCACTTGTGATGATGGTGATGATAAACGCCAAAGAAGTGGTAGGTAATGATTATGATGTCTACGTTGATGCTGCTGCTGCTGCTGATGATGATGATGATAATGATGATGATGATGATGGCGTGATGATTATTTCTTTGGTGATTAAAGAGACAGATAAAATTAATGAACGAAACTTTTTACTGCGAGTGTGTTTTTGGCAAAGGACGATAAAAGACTCTCTCTCTCTCTCTCTCTCTCTCTCTCTCTCCCCAAAAACCTTTGCAAAACACACACAACACACACTTTCACACAAGAGAATCTACACAACACACAAACGTTTGCTTCACATTTCCACACTTCTATATAACGTGTATCAACCCCACTCGTCCCCACTTTAACTCTACTAACATCTCAATTTCACACCATATCCAACTTCGTTCCATCTACGTCCACTTTCATCCACAACCCCACCTCATTCCACCCACCCCATCCACAACCCACTCCCCCGTATCCTCTCCGATACACAGATATTCCACGCCAACCTCACTCCCTTAACCCTCATCAGCATCATACAATCTTCCCTAACCTCGCTTCCCGATCCATTTCACCCACTTCTCTACTTCATTCCAGCCGACCTACACATCTCATCACGCGCACCGGTCAGAACATCATGCAAATGCCGCTATACCCCGGTACCGCCCAAACCTAACATACGATCCGGGTCGGCGGCTGCATAAGCAAGTCACACCATGATTGCATACCGGTTCGAGCCCCGGTTATCGTTGAGCTGGCATCTATCATCAGAGGTATCGTAGCAGGGCATCTATCATCCCTGGAAGTTATCGCAAAGCAAGCATCTATCACTCCCCAGAAGTCTGTGTCGTACGTGGCTCCGCTGTGTTATTCCACAGTGGTCGCCTAATACTGAGGAACTCCTATTTTCACGCAAACGTCAGGTGATGCGGGCACGGAATTATACCGACCTTCATAAGCTTCATATTGCAATGTATGTGTGTGTGTGTGTGTGTGTGTGTGTGTGTGTGTGTGGAGGTATGTAGGAATATATGTGAGCATAAGATCAAAGTACAGGATGGTCCATATAGTACCTAATCCTAACTCTCGTGTGCTGCTGTGATGGCTTAGCGTTACCAATGGCTAGTGTCTATCGTGATTTATATTCTACTTAATTTAACCCTTTTCATCCTTTGTATTGTCTGCCTTTTTTTTTTTTTTTTATGCCCAATGACTGCGTGGTTGATTGATAGTTTCACGAATCAGCTAAAATGTCTGCGTACACCAACACAATGAGCCGTTCCTGCAAAACACAAGGAAACGGGGCGAAATTTCCTAACCTCCCTATATACAACTGTACTCCTGTATTTCTGGTATCACATTAATAAGTGAGCTGGTACAAGTAAACATAAATCAATGATAAATTGTATCCAAAATGAAATTCACATATATTTCTCCTGACACCAGTAATTCTTAAAGCAAATGTATTCAGCTGTTGTATAATGCAGTGCTATAAACAATGAGGTGTGACAGCCAAGTAAATTAAATGAGATAGTGGTATACCCATTTGGCTCTCTCTCTCTCTCTCTCTCTCACACAAAGGGTTACCTTGTGCAATATGTGCACAGGGACTTTAGTTGAATAATATCGTCAGACATTACCAATGGCTAACGAAGCCTGAAAATTATACAGTTTACAGTCAGCGTTCTTATATACTTACTCAAAACTTTTTTTTTCTTTTTTTCTTACTCACGATCGGGACAACTGCAGCATTTTATTCCAACAAAAGCCATACGGGTTTATTTAGCTGAGAATAAAGAATAGAGCCTTAGAATGTTAATTATTATTATTTTTTTAGCCCTTCATGCAACCTGTTCCTCTCAGTGCCACGATGCATTATACGGATTGGTGAATGGTGATTACATGTGATTCTATATCTACCCCACCACAATCAAATATACTCGCTTGTGATTAGTTCCCCTCCCCCTCCCCTCTCTTTTTCTTCGTCTCTTTCTACCTCCTCCCTCCTCCTTTTCTCCTTCCACCTCCACCAGCCTTTCTTTTTTATCCTTTTTTCCTTGAGACCTTTCCTCTTCCCTTCCTCCCTTTTGACTTTCTGCCTCCTCCCTACCAAATTCTTCCATCTTTCTCCCTTCTCCATCTCGCTTTTCTCTTTCTTCTTCCCTCCCTCTCTTCTATCTTCTTCCCATTTATCTTCTTCCTCCCGTCTTTTTCCTTCTCTCTTTTTCCTCCTTATTCTTTCTGACTTTCTCTTCTACCTCCACCTGCATTTCGATTTTTTCCGCCCCCCCTCTATCTCCTATTTTTCTCCTTTCTCCCCCTCCCTCCTCCTCCCTACCGCCTTTCGCTTGTGACGTCACGAGGAATACCAATATTGAGGACATTCTCTTGAAGCGTCTTGTATGTACAGTACAGTCAGAGGCGAAAGTCAGCTTATTATTCCACTGCGTCAACTTCACTCTTGGGGGCATGTCCGTCACTCTCCTATCTCACGCATCATATACGAGAATCATCTACGGCCAGAGTAACGTGTTGAGCCCCTTTCAGCTTGGGAATATTAGTCGTAATAGGTAAGTGGAAAGAAGTGAAACATCAAGACCAATTTTGCAATCTATGAGCAGAGAAACATACCGTACCGTACCTAAGTTTCATTTAGCCTGCACATATTACCCAGCCTACAAAGGAAGGCGAGAAGCAGAAGGCGAAAAATTAGCCGAACTTCTGTGTCCATGCCCAGAGAAACAAACCAGCTTCTCTCACCTGAGCAATATTAGCCGGCAGAGGAAAGTCAGAAGCAGAAGAGGTAATAAATGATTTTTTGTCGCCAACTGTACATTCCAGCCAGCCATTGTTTGCGGTATCTTTAGCCTCCTGGTCGCTCTCGTCTCATAAATCATCATCTGTACAGGCCTTATCCGTGAAATCAGCTTTAACTCTCAGACCCTATGACTCACACTCTCTTGAATATTATCGTCAAGCGTTTGCTGCGATACATTCTTACATATTTCCCAAAAATTATCACTCACCTAAAAGGCACGAAATAAGAGACAAATGCTTATAACATTCTCATATTTCATCGCTCATATAAAGCAATGATACGAAACTTTAGACAGATAGATATATTGATAGATAGATATATAGATAGACATATACCGTATATATATATATATATATATATATATATATATATATATATATATATATATATATATATATACAATTCTGAATAAATATCACTCACAGAGCAACGACACCAAATAATACAAATACCGTCACACGACTTTATTCACCTTGAGGGACATCGAACTTGAGTTAGATGTAGCCTTCATTAGCCTCTTCAGTACGAAAAATCACACCGTAGATTGATCAAATCGGCTGGAGATAGCAAGAACGATAAAAAAAAAAAAAAAATCTTAGGACTGATAGTGTTAAAAAGAAAAGGGGCGCTTATCTGAACACTGCCTTTCTCATAAATCATCATTCACAACAAAGTAAATGGCCAAACGAAAAAAAAAAAAAAAAATGCTTACATTATCCCCAAAATGATTCACTCACGCCAGTTCTTGCAACATTCTCTTAAATACATATTCCTTTCAATAAAAATAAATTACGTTCTTGCAATGTTCTCTTAAATAAAAACAAAATACATTCTTGCAATGTTCTCTATCTACCTATCTATTGCCAACGCCATACTCCCATAAGGGGTGGCCATTTGACTTTGAGTTATTTGTTTTACGGGGAGGGGCACTAACCCTCCACCAACCCACTTGCTGACACGTAGGGAGCACGTATGGTTTGGTTATATGGTTACCACAAAGCGTTGTAAATGTTTTCTTGGCTTACAGGAAACCATTTGGCTAGTCACTCAATGTTGGGCCACCTGTAAAGGAAAGAAAAGCAATAAGAAGTGACAGGAAAGATGGGAGAAATAGGAAGAGAGGAGGGCAGGCACAGAAAAAGAACGATAAAGGCTAAGGAAAAAGTAGGCAGCACTACATCAAGTGAGTGGATGATGGTCGCCACCACCAAAATACATTCATGCAATGTTCTCTTACAGAAAAACAAAATGCGTTCTTGCAATGTTCTCTTAAAAACAAAATGAGTTCTTGCAATACTGTCTTAAATACAAACAAAATCCGTTCTTGCAATGTTCTTAAAACAAAAAACGTTCTTGAAACGTTCTCTTAAATAAAAACAAAATATGTTCATGTAAATGTTCACTTAAATAACTCTCTGATTCTTATGGTTCACTGTCTGTTGAATAAAATCGTCTGGCTTAAGCTGGAACACAACGCTCGACGTGCACCGGTCATGAAAGAGTAATTGACGGCAGTATTAGCACTCTCAGACTTTTATAGTACCGTAACTCATGAATGAAACCGTGGGGCGGGAGTTTGCACAGAATACAGCTGTTTACAAATGTGGGGGTTAATCGACCACTTACACCAGTTAAAAAATGGGGAGGGCGGGTTGAAGAAATGCCCTTTCTTTTTTCTCCAAAAAGACGGTGTCATTATTATTATTATTATTATTATTATTATTATTATTACTATTATTATTATTATCCAGTTAGTAAGACCCCTCCGCTGCAGCTCCTCAATCCAACTCAACACAACCTATCCAAGACCAACTCAATTTAGCTTCCCCAAACCAAAACTAACAACCTAGCTTTATCCTACTTCATCTTAAAGTAACCAATTCAAGCTTATTCTAATTAGACCTCATGACCTGACCTGACCGAACCGAACCAAACCAAACCAAACCCATCCCCCCACCATCCACACACACACACACACACACACACACACACAACCACGGGGGAAGCAGGCGGAAAAGCGTGTGGTGTTGCATATTCCATTTAGCTAAGAAGGAGGTTTTGCATGTAAAGTGGCTCCGTGTAGCAGCACAACTCCCTCACGACCCTCCTGCCTCTTAAACATTTCCACCTTCCACTGCGCAGTGCGGGGTATTTATTTCGAGGTAAGCTAAGGCCAGGACCTCGAGACCTTTGGGTAGGGAGTCATTTACCCCAGCCACCTACTGAGAACTGACGCAGGGACCTAGATTTGTAAAATTAAGGTTGCGTGTCGTTGTTTTGGGTTGGTGTACAGTGCTATTTCGGTCAGTTGTATGCGTTTGTGAATATCTCTTACCCCAATAATATACAGTATACTGTCCATACATGTTAGACCAAGATCCAACACCCGTTTCCCCAATACAGTAATCCATTTCCTCACCAACTAACTCTTCCTCTGTCCCCCTCCTCCCTTCCGACCACGGCAAAGGCTCACAACATACAGATGCTTTCTTTGCCAATCATACAACTTAGCCATTCGGGGAACAGATGGTGTCACACAACTTAAGACATGTAAGGGTGCTGATGGGACAATTGTTAACGCATCTACCTTCAACTGGAAGAATAAAACCTCGATTCGTGGATGGTCAAACACTTGGACAGGTGTTTCCTTTATGTTCCTGTTCAATCTGCTGTAGGACTGTAGACATGGGTGTAAATTCGACTGTTGCGTGTCGTGATGTAAAGGAAGACTGAGACACCAAAAATTTATTGCCTTACTAACCCGCATGCAGTCGACAGACACTAACTGTATACCTTCTCTTGTGTCTAGGAAACTGATAGTGTTATTTTGATCTAGGATGGGTCAGATCTAATTGTACTCCAAAGTTAGATCTGGTTATGTCAGGCTTGGTCAAGTTACTGTATTTAGGTTAGGTTAGGTCGTGTTACATCGGGTAAAGTTACTAGGTCATAATACCTGATCTAGTGACATTAACAGTACAGATCAGGCTAAGAACAGGTTAAAACAGTTAAAGGTTGGGTCACGTCGTTGTGAGATCAGGTCAAATGAAGTTTGTTTAGGAGAGATCAGGTTAAGATAGGTTAGGTCATATTAATTAGTTTAGGCTACATAAGATCAGTATAAATTAAATTAGGCGAGTTTAAGGGTCTGGTCAGATGCACTCGTAGCTACACTGTCAGGGCGAAACAGGTTGTTAGGTCGTTAGTTCAACTCTTTTCCTCTTATATTCCCACACATCATCATTTATGCAAATTCTCGCAGGCTTATGGAAATGATTTTGCATATGATTATAACCTCCCATCAAGCAAAAAAAAAATCTTACATATATTTTTTTAGGAACCAAGTCTTTTTAAAATTTCATGTACTTCTGCGTCCGAAATCGAAAGGAAACTTGTTTATGAATATTTTTAAATGAAGGGAGGAGGAGGAGGAGGAGGAGGAGGAGGAGGAGGACAGAGAGAGAGAGAGAGAGAGAGAGAGCACAGGTAATGCAAAGAGGGAGAGAGAAAGAGCGTAGGCAGGTCCAGAGGTGACCTAACCTAACTTAACCCGATCAAGGCCTGCCCACACAAACGTACCCCAGAACCTGACTCTATAAGGGTATGGTTTTAGCACTCCAGTGACGTCATTTCGAATCTTCTCTTGATACCACCAGAAGATTTTATTCAGCTTAGGATATCTTATTAAGTTGAATTAAGTCGCCTGAAAGTAAACTAGTTTCAGTTTGTTTTCGCTTGACAAAGATCTGTAACCCTAAATCAGTTCAGTGTACTCAGACTGGAAGGATGTGACTGGTAACCAGAGAGATTCGTTTCTATCTCACCAAATTTCACACAACCACGACTTACTATTCAGGTTGTAGAATTAGCTTCGTATCGTCTGGTGAAAACATACCGACTACGGTATGGAAAATACGTCGCCGGACTTAAGGAAAGACCTTATTACGAGTATTGAGGCCAAGATACACAAGAGGGCGGCGACAGACCTGGCCACATAGACAACAAGAAGAAGCACTGTCAATGGCACACACACACACACACACACACACACACACACACACACACACACACACACACACACACACACACACACACACACACACACACACACACACACAGCATCCACATCCACCTCTCCCCCTTCCTTCCTTACCCCTCTCTCCATGCTTCCCTCCCCTCCCCTGCCTAAGACCACCCTCTTACCCTTATTAGTTGCTAGGTAGGTTAAAAAACTTCCCTTCCCCTCCCTTCCCCTCCCCTCCTCTGCCTCTTCCCCTCTCCGCCCATCTCCTTCCCTTTCAATCTACCTTTCACCCCTTCCTCTCTCCTATTCCCTTCGTTCAATTTCTCTCCCCTCTCTCACTTTCCTCTACTTACCCCATTCTCCTACCCTCTTCCCAACCCCCCCATTTCATTCTCCCTGTTCCTGTCTTCAGCCTCTCCTCCTTCTTCTTCTTCTTCTTCTTCTTCTTCTTCTTCTTCTTCTCTCTCTCTCTCTCTCTCTCTCTCTCTCTCTCTCTCTCTCTCTCTCTCTCTCTCTCATTACAAAATATATGTATATACATAGATATACATATAATACATATACATATTCTGAAATATATGCACATTATACCAGTATATATTTAACATATAGTATATATATATAATACATATACATTATATATATATATATATATATATATATATATATATATATATATATATATATATATATATATATAAACGCGGAAACCCACTCACACCCACATATCGAAATATTCACAAATGGCTTGGACATTCATATATTATTATCCTTCCTCAAACCCAGACCCACAAAAGCAAAGCTACTCACACCCACGCCCACATCTGACAACCACAACTATGCATTCACACATCCTCACCCACACCCTTACACCCGCCCCAACCCACACCCATACCCACATAGAAACCCATACCCCTAAACTCACACCCACATCTATATCCACATTAACACCACTAACTCTGCCCTGCCCCTCACTCATACTCACACCCATATCCACATTCATACCACCAGCACCCTCACCCACATCCACAGCTGACTGTCACAACCACACCGATATATATATATCTAGACATCCACCAACATCGACACCCAAGTCAACAACAACATCCCCACTCCCATCCCCACCTCCACCCCCATCCTCACCGAGAAACCTTCACCCATGCCAAAACCACCACCCTACCCCCAGTCCCTCACCCACACCCACAACCCCTCTCACCTAGGGGTCAAGTCCAATCACAGACACCTCACCCAAGCCGGTCTGGTGGGTGGCTTAGTGGTTACCTGTCCAACACCTGTCCTTCTACACACATCTGTTCCTCCACATACACCTATCCCTGCACACCTCTTCATCACAGACACCCGTCCTTTCACACATACCTATTCTACCCGTCCTTCCGCGCGCGCACACACACACACACACACACACACACACACACACACACACACACACCTTTGACTCTCCATCCTCTCCCCCGTTTCATTTCCCTCCCATTCATAACTACTCCCTCCCCTCCCCACTCCACTTCAAAATATTACTTCCACCTCTTCACCTTCCCTACACACACACACACACACACACACACACACACACACACACACACACACACACACACACACACACACCAATAATACAAGAGTGAATACTTATAGTGAAGTAACAAGATATCCGGAATAAGATCTGAGAATGACGTCAGCGGAGAGATGTATGTGACATCAGTTGAAAGAGAAGGACAGGCCAGAGGTCGAGAGAGAGAGAGAGAGAGAGAGAGAGAGAGTATCACATACAGAAACACAAACAAAAAAATAATTAAACATTGAGAAAGATAAGCAAAAGAATTTAATATATACTATATACTGTATAGAGCATATATGTATGTACCGGTATGTATATCTAACCCACTGGATCCCAGGGGTGCTGGGCGAGGCATGGCGTTGGGTGGGTACTAAGCGTACCGCCCTCCACCTATCGGCTCATAGTCTCGAAGCCCATAGGTCCCTACCCAGGGGTTCCCTACTTTATAAGGACTTGAAAAATCCCAGTTCTGTCCAATATTCCGGACACTGGGCTCCAATGGGATATATATATATATATATATATATATATATATATATATATATATATAACAAATCCTTCTATATTCTATCATCTAAACCCCACATTCACGTTACCCTCACTCTGTCCCTAATAATGAAATTTCCATCTTAAAAACCTTCTGAAAACTCATTCTTACCCAGTCAATCCTGTATCAACCATATTTCCATCCTAACAAACCCACTCTAACCCTAACGACAAGAGTTCTAACCCTAACAACCCATTCCAACCATAGGATAACCAAACCTCCTCAGTAACTACCCCAAGTACCCCCGGACGGTGACCTCGAGTGCACAATGGGTGATAACTCTGCCCTCCTCACCCATCTGTCACCCGTCCTGAGTCACCCTCTTTCTCCCTTTCCGTCTCTCTCTCTCTCTCTCTCTCTCTCTCTCTCTCTCTCTCTCTCTCTCTCTCTCTCTCTCGTACATGAATATTTCAAATTTAAACTCCAAATTAATGCTAATTACTGTACATAAAGGCTATGGACTTATTGATAAACAGGACTCTTTGCTAAGGGAAAAGGCCTATAGATTCCATCCACTCGAAGCTACACTATTTCCACACCGACTTTACCTAAAATTACTTATCACTTCACTTCGAATGGTGAGGTGTAATAGTTGATTAACATTAGAATATACCGTGGTGGTAGTTACAGAGAAGTGCTATGCATGTGTGTAAACAGTGTAGAGAAGGGGCATTATTTTCTGTCAGGGCGATAGGTAGAAAGAGCACGAAAATCTGGGCCAAGTTAGGGTGAAGCAACTAACTCAGGATATATCATAACCAAAGAGATAGAACAGAAGATCTTTATATACTGCAGCAGCTGAAAAAAGCTATCTCCTATGGTAACGCTATCCTGAGGAAATTGTGTTTTTTGTAGCCAGAAGGTGAAACTGGAGCTGTTTACACGTTAACTGCTAGTCTATCTACTGCAGCTCATTGTAGCCAAAGTACAATGCTGTTATGGTACTATAAACTAGCTACAGTTCTGTAAATGGATTTATGTCTAGAGTTCTACAATTTACTGAATCTACAGCAAGATCTCTGAGAAAAAAAAATGATAATCCACCAACAGCAGAGCTAAAATAAGCAAAGCGAACATACCCACGAGCAAAGTCATACCCAACCAACACTCACTCTGGCAAAGCAATCACACGAGGATAACAACTACACTGGGGGGTGAAGCATAAACATTTCTCTCACTCTGGGTCCTGGGGATATGCTCTCGTCGGAGAAGAAGGCTCCCTAGCACCTCTCTTTCATATTTATTTTATGCATAGTTCACCTTAAGCCCTTCAACTGAATGACTTTTTCTTTTGTTTAGTTCATATTTGCTCTGCCATGATGGTTTTATTCTTTGGAATATTTCACAAATTTAAGCTGTTCACAAAGGCTGTATCAAATTGTCCACTTCGAAACCTCTCCAGTAAGTTACATATAATCACCTGGATACAGCAGGAATATAATGAAAAATTTGGAATGAATGGGTTACTGTTTATATAGTACGATGACTTTATTTTTTATTTTACTGCTGCTACTGCCGGGCGATTTTTTACCGTAAGCTCTCCTTACTGCCCTTTCTAACGGCACTACCTATTGAACATGCTCCTGTCTTCCAACCAGTCAATACAAATCTATATTGCTCAGTTTAAGTATATCTTCCCTCCTCCCCTCTTTCCTCCCTTGGACCCTCGCCCTCACAAACCCCTCCTCTCCTCTCTCCTCCACTGGACTCCCTCCCTCACAAAACCCCACCCCTCCTATCGTCCTCCCTAACTCTCCTAACCCACACCCTCCCCTCCGACCCACTCCCTCACAATCCCCGCCCCTCCATTTATCTCCCTCTAGTTCCCCCTACCTCCTGTTCCCTCTCTCTCCTACCTTCACCCCCATTAACTCCCCTTATCCTCTCCTCTGCTCCCTCTTCTTCTTTCGCTCCCCTCACCCCTACTCCAGCCCCTCTCCCCGCTCTTCAACCTCCTTCTCCCTTTCGCTACCGCTATAGCATTACTACACCGTGTTTACTATTATCTGACAAAGATCCACAAGTCCTTTCGGTTCTCTTCATGGCCATTGTGGTCACACTGTGAGATCGATTTAACCAGTAACCAAGGACTCATTTCTTAGGTCATAACCAAGGCTCATCGAAACTTATGTAATCACGTCATAATACCGTATTTAAGCCGTGAGAATGGAGTACTTCCATCACCACAATGCATAAACACCAACTCACCATATTTAGTACCCGTCTCCCATAACCACAATCCATGAACACTAACACCTGATCGTCTCCCATCACCACAACCATGACTCTCCATACCGTACGTCTCCCATCACCACAATCCATGAACACCAAACTCCACCATCTTCTATCATCACAATGAGTTTCTTATCACTACAATCCATGACTCCATACCGTCAGTCTCCCATCACTAATCCATGAATAAACTCTCCATATTTAATACCGTCTCCCATCACCAGTCCATGAACACCTTTCTCCATAATACCCTCAGTCTCCCATCACTAGTCCATAAACACCAACTCTCTCCTTTAAATATAAAAATTCAATCCCATATTCTTCCCCTTCCTACAGGCTCCACAACACCTGAGACTGGCTGGTACTGGGTGGTAAGAATTAGTAACAGTGCTTGTTCCATTTGTTACCAAAACTGCTATACCACTACAACTACTACCACTGTCATTACTATTATCACCAGCATTACAGCCACAACCAGATAGTCACTACCACACCAACTATCACTACCATAACTGCATCTACACCACTACAACAACAACCACAACTACAATCACTACCACAACATCCATATGACTGAAAAAACTAGCAAAACTACCACTATCACATGACTACTACAGTTAACTCGCAATACAATCACCACTCAGCAGCAAACACCACCACAACCACCACCACCACCACAACCATTTTCTACCAGAGCCACTACCACAACTATCACAACCACAGTTACCAACAGGTCCTACAGAAGCTAATGACTCGAGTAAGACGATACCTGACACTACGGTTTCTCACCTTACTACAGGATGGGAGAGAGAGAGAGAGAGAGAGAGAGAGAGAGAGAGAGAGAGAGAGAGTGTGTGTGTGTGTGTGTGTGTGTGTGTGTGTGTGTGTGTGTGTGTGTGCAGCAATGAGTACCCTTAGAGACTCAACTCACTGCCAGGACGATTTTACGCTCGGACGAATTCTTTTCGTTGTTGGCGCGTGCTTGCCCATTACGTGATAAACGCTCTCCCCCTCTTCTCTCATAATTAACTCCGTATCAACTATCTAGTAGTACAAAGTAGAGGGATGGAATGGGGAGAATGGGGAAGGAAGGAATAGGTAGAAAGAAATTGGGAGACAGCAGGGGGGGGGAAGACAGAATGGGGGAGAGAATCAGGGATGGAAGAAGGAAAGAAAGAATCAGAAAGGTATGGGCAGGGGTGGAGGCTGAGGAAGGGGAGGAAGGGAGGGAGGCAGAGGAAGGGGAGGGGAGGAGGAAGAGTGGGAAGAGAAGAGAGGATGGGGAATGGGGAGAAGGAAGGGAAGGAGATGGAGAAGAGAGAATGCTATGCAAGGAAGGGAAGAAGGGAGATAAATGAAGAGAAAGGCACTAAAAGGGAGGTCTGACAAAGAGCGAGAGATTAAAAGGATGGAAGTAAGGATGGGAAGAAAGACTCACTAAAGGAACACACGATGGAGAAAACGAAGACAGGGTGATGTGAGGTGAGGGGGAGAATGGAGGTGAAGTAGGGAGAGAGGAAGTGAAGGGGGAGAGAGAAGGTGAAATGGGAGAGAGGAGAAGAAGGGGGAGAGAGGGGATAAGAATGGGGAGAAGTGGGTAGAAGAGGTGAGGGGGAGAGAAGAGGTGAGGGGAGGAGATAGGTGAGGGCAAGAGAGAAGGTGAGGGGGATGGATGAATAGGGAATGCAGGGGGTAGAGGGGAAGGTTAGAGGAAAGAGCAAGAGGTAGTGAGGGAAGAGGTAGATTGGGAGGGAAGAGAGGGAGGAAGAAAAGGATGGGGAGGGGGTACACCTGAGCCCACCACAACCAGCCTGTCCCTATCAATCTCCCCTCACCCCTTCCCCTTTCCCCACCACACACTTCAAGTCGCATTTCATCACTCAGCATTTCATTCAACCTCAAATTCTTTTTTTTTATCTTACTAAACGAGCAACAGATAAACCAGATCCGTCTTTATTTATTTGTTTTTTATCATTTTTTTTAAGTTACCATCGCAAGATTTTCCTTAGTTGAGGAAAACATCTCGGCATTAGTGGCTATGTGTGGACTGATCCTCAAGTTTTCTGCAGAAGGGTTTAATGAGGTTATCTTTAACTCCACTAATGCCAAAGATTCCCCAGAGATGACAAAAAATCGGCTCTCATGAGCTGAATTTTGTTAAGGCAGATTATAATTAACTTTCACAAGACCTGCTCTGATGAGCTGAATTTCGTTAAGGCAGGATATAATTAGCTTTCACAAGACACTTCAACATTTCATAACAACACTTCCGTTAATTAGTGGTAGGTGGTGGCGACCATCACCCACTCACTTGATGTAGTGCTGCCTACTTCTTCCTTAGCCTTTATCATTCTTTTTCTGTGCCTGCCTTCCTCTCTTCCTATTTCTCCCATCTTTCCTGTCACTTCTTATTGTTTTCCTTTCCATTACAGGTGACTTTACATTGAGTGACAAGCCAAATGGTTGCCTGTAAGCCAAAAAAACATTTACGACGCTGGGTGGCAACCATATAACCAAAATATACGTGCTCCCTACGTGTCAGCAAGTGGGTTGGTGAAGGATTAGTGCCCTCCCCGTAAAACAAATAACTCAAAGTCAAATGGCCACCCCTTACGGGATTGTGGTGTCTGGCAATAGATAGATAGACTTCCGTTAATACCAAGGCATCAGACCAGAATTACACAATTTTAGCATGTATTCAAACTGATTGATGGGTATTAGTGATGAAGCAGTGACACGCTTAGCTGCGTGGCTCGTTGAAGGACTGCTGAAACTAAATGAAGAGGTTGTTAAAACATATAACCAGAATAGGAAAAAGAATGAATATATATATAAAGTATGTCACTGCAGTGAAATGTGAAAATCACGAAGAAACAAAACACAATGTAGGTGTTTAGGAATATCAGAGAAATTGATCCACTCAGTAAAATACATATTGTCCTATTCTTGCTATGCCCAAACGATTTTTTTTAATAAGAAATACTTTTCCGACCTGGAGGGGGTAGATATCGGTATAGCCTTCATTAGTGTCTTCTCTAATAAGGGCTGAATAAAATTATTTTTAAAATATTAAAAAACAGTCTTCTGTGTGAAGGGGATCAAGATGCCCAAGATCGTGTAACAGTTTTAATGGAGAGTTCTAATACACACAGCCCTTTAATGTATGGCATAATCATTGATGTGAGGAAGGAGTTATTGGAAAGACAAAGGAGAGGGAGACACAAACAAATGAGCGGACGGATTGGGAAGGGGGAACGGGGGAGGGAGGAAGGAGTTAAGAGAGTCACGGGAGAAGAGAGGAAGGAGATGAAGAGGAAGAGGGAGAGTGGGAGAGGTGAGGGGAAGGGGGGAATGGGTGAGGGAGAGGGGAGGAGCGGAGAGGAGTAGAGGAAGGGATGAAAGAGCTCTCCATATGGGAAGCAGAGGTTCTGGAAGGAGAGGAGGGGGATAGGGAGGGTTGAGAGGGTGGTAGGAAGTTGTACGACGAAGGGTGGGGGTACAAGGACAATGTAAGGGACTGAACGATGGACTGGGGGAGGGGGTTGCAACTAGGCGGGGGGAGGGAGTTGCAACTACGAGGGGGGAGGGAGAGAGGAAGGATGCAAGTTAACAGAAAGACAGGTGGTGAGCGGATGAGGAGCAAAGGTGATGGGGGATGCTTACCTATGGGTCTCTCTCTCTCTCTCTCTCTCTCTCTCTCTCTCTCTCTCTCTCTCTCTCTCAAATATACGTCAAATAACTCAAATAACTGGAAACAAGTGAAAAAGACAATGTAAAGAGCAGGAATAGGAGGAGAGAGAGAGAGAGAGAGAGAGAGAGAGAGAGAGAGATCCCGGCTACCATCTGCTACCCATACACTAAGGCTATAGGCTATAGGCTAGACCAGTTCAGCTTATGGTAACACTTAACAACACCTTCACCATACACCGTCTGTCTTCGTGTGTGCGTGTGTGTGTGTGTGTGTGTGTGTGTGTGTGTGTGTGTGTGTGTGTGTGTGAGAGAGAGAGAGAGAGAGAGAGAGAGAGAGAGCTCACCTTACACTGAGGGCGTGTACTGCAATGAGACCACGATACATTCACAGGGAGACAAATGGGTAAGGTAGAGATAACGTCAGAGAGAGAGAGAGAGAGAGAGAGAGAGAATGAAAGGACAAAATAAATTATGTATACCCTGAGAACTAATGAACATCATTACCGCTATCATCATCGTCACTATTATCATCACCACCACCATGATGATCATTATAGCCATCATGATCACCATCATTACCATCTTAGTCATCATCATCACCATAAATATCACCACCACCAACACCATCATCATCACCATAATTATCACCACCACCAACACCATCATCATCACCATAATTATCACCACCACCACCACCACCACCAAAATTATCCCCACCACCATCACCACCATCATAATACTCTTTACTTACGAGGATACGGAGAACACAAGAATTGCTTTTGGTATCCTTCAGGACAAATAAAATGATACAAGCATAAACAAGACGCTGTTGCCAAACCCTCTCCCCAACCCATGTGTAAGAAAGACTACGATGCCCTTTACATTAATAATGCAGAGTATAGTTCGTTCACTTTAACTTGGGCCAGATTTTTGTCCCTTTGCAGCTTATTTTACGTAGTTCAGTAGCAGGAAAAGGCAACGCTACAGCTCTACATCTTTTCCATAGAACTGTTTTCGTGAGTAGCACCATAGTTATTGGTACAACTCAGTATCCAATGAAGGAGAGATGACAATTTTAGGCCAAGTTAAACTGGATGGAGCATAGAAAATTATCCACAATCTTAGGTCAATGCAGGAAATATAGAAATGATTTTTCTGCGTACGTACAGTTACGGTCAAAAGTATATACAGTACACTGCCGAAACTGCGTCAAACATAATGAGATACTGCTTGACTAACCAGAAATAAGCAGGCGGGTTAAGAGAGCTGTACTCTCACTTCAAAACCCCAGATCGGCACATTAATCCCTTCAACGCGAAACTTTTTTTTTTTTTTTTTTTTTAACTACCGGCATCTCTAGACGATTCTACTCAGATTAAGGAGACATCAGGAGTGTTTTCAATATAGCCTCCATTAACGTATCCACTAAGACAGGGCCGAATATAATAATCTAACGCTTGGAAGAACAGAAGAAATATGTGTTCGAGGTGAAGGTAATAACTGGAAGGGGTTGCATAAACGTACCTGATTTGTGCTGACCCCTGCCATGTGCTGTGTTCAACCGCAGTCAACCATTTTCGACGCACTAAATATTCGGTCGGATCTGCAAAGAGAATACTGTTTAAGGTATGATAGAGGCTGTGACAGTGCAGTATAATGGAGTGAAGTGTGGTGTGATGTGATGTGATGAGATGTGGCGTGGCGTGATGTGATGTTCCATGGTATGTGATGTGATGTCACAGTATGACAAGGTATGATGTAATGTTATGTGGTATATCATGATGTGATGTGATGCAATGTGATGCTTTTATGTTTTACATAAAACACACACATACACTTTTACATAACACACACACACACACACACACACAAAACCATATACTAGTACATATGGTGTGCTGTGTACTGAAAAGATTAAAGGATGTTTGGTAAGAAGGCGCAAAAACTCATTTGACTGCAATATAACACTAATGGAAAAAACAGTAGATGATTAGGAAGAGGAAGTAATAACTCATCTAACTGCAATATAACACTAATGGAATAAACAGTATAGCTTTTAAGTCGTCCTACGGAAATGGCCATTATCAGCTGAGAATGGTAATGATGATACTAATGATGACGCTTATGCTGACGATGATACTGATGCTGACGATGATACTGGTGATAATGATGTACATGATGGCAACGTTAATGGTGACTAACGATGCAGTTACTGATGCTGCTGCAGTTAATAATGATTCTGATAATGATGTTGCGACAATGAAGACAACGACGACGATGATCATGATTACGCTAATGATGACGATGCTGATGCTTCTGATGATATCATGATCACGATCATGAGAGAGAGAGAGAGAGAGAGAGAGAAAGAGAGAGAGAGAATCCCCCTTAAATTCGGGCTATAAATAAGCGTGAGACAAGAGGAATAAATCGCAGTCTTACACAACTCGTAATTAAATAAGGCCATTAAACAGGACCCCTTGCGGCTGGTATCAGATGTGTGTGTGTGTGTGTGTGTGTGTGTGTGTGTGTGTGTGTGTGTGTGTGTGTGTGTGTGTGTAACCATAAAAGCAAGAATACTTAAGTAAAAAATACATTTGAAAAAATAAATAAATAAATAAAACACTGGAAAAGCCTTAATATTATTTTTCTAAGCTGGTCTGTTGAAAATTTACTAGGCTAAATCTTCTTTTCTTTGCCCCTCCTTTGAGACCATGGATGAGACTTTTGTAAACAAAAGGAGAAACAGGGCAAATGAATCACAGCTGCAATAGAAAGTAAAAAATGATATAATTTTTTACGTGATTTTCAGAGGAAATAGATATACATATTTTACATAATTCTTATACAATTTGAGGATTCCATATAGGTTTATAAACTTATCACAACATATTTAGAACTTAGACACATTGAGAATTTGTAAGAAAAAAAAAGTTGAACAAAGAAGAATCTGTTTACAATAAACAAAAATGACCAATTATTTGGGAAAAAATCATAAATTCACATTTATGTACGTAGTCCATGCCACGATTACATCTAAATACATATTATAACGTATTTGCCAGGTTGACTGATCTCACAAGATCTCACTTCAACCATTATTAACTCGATCTCAATGCATTTATTGCAAACGAGGTGGCATGGTCACCACACACAGCACATTGACATTTCCTGCTGCACGACCTTGTCTTTCTGTCTGTGTTTCTGGGGCACAGAGCACTCTTTTTGTCACGCTGCTGCTGCTGCCGCTGTGGGATCTTGAAACCATAAACTGTCTGAACTGTCATGTGTGTGTGTGTGTGTGTGTGTGTGTGTGTGTTTTCTTTCCAAAACACCATTGAGGTGAATCTGCTCCTCTGCCCATTATTTTATTAACTAGTCAGCCAACTGAAGCACAAACTCACGTCATTCCATGTCTGATTCTCTCCTTACTTTCCTCATTTTAATAATATTTTTGTATACACGTAAGGTAACCATGGGGATGGACCCCAGTGGACGCACACTCAGGTAACTCGGGGTCCAATGGACCCCAGTGCCCCTATAGAGCCAAATTGGTGCCAGATACAGGAATGACCCCATCACCTTCCTAATCTAACTAACTAGTCAGGAAGATAAAGGGAGAGCCAGGTCCCTGTTTTCTTTTTTTTTTTTTTAATGAAAAAAATAAAAATATTTTAACTGGGGTCCAATGGACCCCAGGTTACCTGTCTAGGGTAAAACCGAGACTCTAGAGTGATAAAACATAATATAAGAAGTCTGCCAGAAATAAAGGAAATTAAGGGAACCAATTAAAGCATGAAATTATGAAAAATGAAAAAGGAAAATAGTGAAAACTGAAACAGAAAACAAGACGATAAGAATACGACAAAATGCTAATAAAAAAGAAAGGAAAAATAACTAGGAAAAAATTGACAAAGCTAAGCTAAAGAGTTACACAAATCATTATTCTAGTTTTGCATTTCTTTTCTTCCCCTTCTCTTCTTTCTCTTTCGCTTCACCTTCTTTCTAATTTCCTTACTTTCTTCTCTTCCTTTCTTTTCTTTCTCCTGCTTTCCCCTTCTTCCTATTCCTTTTCCTTCCTTATCGTCTCTCCCTCCGACCCACACTTCGAACCTCCCCATTTTGTTTGTAGCCAATTTCTCCTTTCTTCTCCCTTCCTTCTCACATTCCCTTCCATCTCTCCCTACTCTCTTCGTTTCTCCTTCCATTCCCTCCTCTACTATTCATCACGACTCCTCTCCCTTCCTCCTCCTTCCCATACACCTCTTTTTTTAACTCCCTTCCCCCTTTTCTTACTTCCTCCCCCCTCCCCCTTCCTCTCCCCTTATCCAGTGTCCCTCCCCCTCAGTCTTGCACCATCCCATATTATGTCCCTCTCCGACCCTTTCCCTCAAACTGTCCACCCTTCCCTACCCTACTCTATCCTACCCTACGTTCCCTTGCCCTACCCTTCCCATTGTGCCCATGATCTACCCTACCTGTCCCTTACCCGTCCTGCCATATTCTACCCTACACTATCCTGCTTTACCTTACCCTGAACTTTCCATTCACACACACATACACACACACACACACACACACACACACACACACACACACACACACACACACACACACACACACACAAATATACAGTATACTGTAGGTTATCCTACAGTACCTATGATAATCTCCCACGCTACCCTATCACTCCCTAAATGATACCTACAGTGACCTAGTATTCCAGGATAATGGGTGAATACCCCACCAATGGCTCAAAGACTTAAGTTACAAAGACAGGCACTGCAGATTCGCGCCTGATGGTGTTTGTGCACCCACACTTCATTTAGATGTTGACAAGGGTCTCAGAAGTTTAATTTGTCACCTACTGACTACGTAAGTGTTGCAAGTAAGTGGCCGATTAGTTGTGAAATAGTATTATCGAACAGTTCTGAATCGATTGTAATCAAACTTGGTGTAAGGGTTAAGGGTCAGCCAAGAGGTTTGTCGACTGATTTATAGAACAATAGGTCAAAGGTCAAAATCGCATAGTAAGATCAACCTAAACAGTTTTGATATGATGTAGACTAAGCGTGATGGAAGGCTTGACGGTAAGTCATGAGCGAAGAGAGTCGCTTTTGAGAATCAGTCAAAGGTCCAAGTCTCATGGTAAGATTAAAGTTTGACCTGTGTGTGCAGTGTTGTGTATTGGTATTTACTTAATGAGTCTCAGCCATCTGTTGAGCTTGCCTGCATTAGTGTCCATCATACTCAATCCTACTCTCTCTTACACAGACCACATCCTGTTCAAAGCACCCTGCCCTATCCCAGCCTTCTTTACCGTACCTCAGAGCAGATGATCAACTTTTATATTTGACTATTATATAAGTCCCATGATACTCCTTTCTACGTATATCCTGTTTGGGTCATTATCCCCTACACTATCCTACCCTCCTCTACCTTACATAATTAATCTTTCATTTTTCCGGCCTCATCACACCCTACCTAACTTTGTCTTACACAGCCTACATCCTGTTTGGTTCACCCTATCCTACTCTACCACTCCCCTTCCCTCCCTCCCCTCTCCTCTTCCCTATCCTATCTACAACACACATGACCCACTCTGACCATCCCTTACCAACCTTTTCTCCCCCTCTACCTCTTCATCCCTATTCTCCCCTCCCATACAACCACCCCTTCCCTCTACTCCCTCCCCCTTCATCCCTATTCTCCATTCCCATACAACCATCCCTCCCCTCTACTCCCTGCCCCCTTTCCTCCTTAGCTCCCCCAATACGCCAATCTTCCCTTATCATCCTACCCATTCGACCCCTTCTCCCTTCCTCTTGCCTAACACCCCTAACCCACATACCCATCCACCCATCTTATACACACGATGCCGCCACCACACACACACACACACACACACACACACACACACACACACACACACACACACACACACACACACACACACACACACACACACACACACACACACACACTCCCCATTCCCTCCCTTGATATGCACCTCTTTCTTCAGTACAACCTAACTCTCTCTCTCTCTCTCATACTTCCTAAACCCCAACCTTTCTCTAACAACAACCTCTTTCCTACATCCACTTTTTCCAGACTTTTTACCCTTAACTTTCATCCAAAACTATCCTTTGTGCTGGAGAGGGAGACCTTCACGTGGTGGCACCAATAAAGTCCCTCACCTCCCTCTTTGTCCCCCGGAAGGATGATAAGTGACTGCAGAAGAATGGCAGTTTCAATCTCCAGTCTGCTTACAGCAACAATAGAAACTATTTACAACCCCCGGCTTCCGATTCCCTACCTTATTAACCTACCCTCCTACCTTACCTAACTACCTACCACTCCTACCTTACCTACGTGCTTATCTACCTACCTACCTACCCATTTCTGCATCTTCTATAATCCACGAATTCTTACACACACGTCCTTGAGTCTCACAACCCTTCCCCCTACCCAATAACTATAAGTAATCCCTCTACACTTTCGCTATTCACATGTTACTATATCCTTATACATTACCTTATATTATCTTACTTCGTTTTTTTTTCTTACTGACTTACTTTCGTCATTCACTTTCCTACCCTTCTGCTTTTCCATTATCATTATTAGCTTTCTCTTCCATTTCTCCTTTCATCCGCCGCCTTCTCCCCGTCCCAAACCCTTCTTTTCTTCCACAGCCTATCATTTACTCTCATACTCCTCTACTTTCCTCTCCCCCTCAAAGTCATCATCTATCTCCTCTCCCCCTTCCTCCTCCAAAGTCTTCCAACCCCCCTCCCTTTTCGCCTCTCCTTCCCCCCCCCCCCTCCACACTGCAGAGGTAAACGAGCCACCACTATTGGAATACAAATGAACCTATGTCACCCCCACCCTCCCCTTGACCTTCCGTTCCCCCTCCCCTTCCTTCACCTCTAACCCTGCCCCTCCCTTCTTCCCCTACTTCACCTCCTTGATACTGCTCGTCTCTGTTCTTCCTATTCATTATCCCTCCCCTTCAACCCTCCGCCCTGCCCTGCCCTGCCCACTACCCTCCACCTCACTTCATCTTGCTCTTCTCTAAACTCTTCCAATTCCATGCCCTTCTTCTCCCTCCCCGACTATTTTCTCCACCCCTCTATCTCCTGCCTCTCCCCCCCCCCTCCCCTGTCCTCGCATCCTCTACTTCACCTCCTTGATCTTACTCTTCCCTCTTTCTTCGTATTCCTTGTTCGTCCCCCTTGCACTCTCTCCGCCCGCCTCTCATCATCTCCCTCATCCTTTCCCTTCCCCTACTTCTCCTCTTCTTCCTCCCCTCTCTCTGCCCTTCCTTTTCCGTGTTCTCCTCCTTCTCTCTCTCTCTCGACCCATCTTCTCTTCCCTCCCTTAGCTTTTCGTTCTTTTGTCTATCCTCTTCTTCCCTGTACCTCCCCTCCCTCTCTTTTACTCCCCTAATATACACCATTTGTCTTCCCACCCTTGGTTCTTCTCTTTCCCTACATTTTCTCTCCTGTTCCTTCCTTCCCCCCCTCGCCAATCCTTCTTTCCTCTCCCTGTTCTTCCTCCTCTTTCTCCCAGTATTCTTTTCTCCTCCCTCCCACTTCTTCCTTCTCCCTTTTCACACCAATTCCTCTCTCTCTCTCTCTCTCTCTCTCTCTCTCTCCTCCCCTTCTTCCCATCCCCTTTCCTTCCTCCTCCTCTCACATTCTCCACCATTTTGCACATCCCCTCCCCCTTACTCAACCACCCGACCAAGGACCTGTATCTGACCATTTGCGCAAGGGGCGACATACCCTATTAACAAAGACCCACTTCCTCCCTTACCAAGTTTTCTACGTCCTTCAAAGAATTCCTTCTAATCTTCTTGTTCTTCCTTATTTATCTTCTATACCGTCTTCTTGCCCCTCTGAATTTGCATACCATTCCTCTTTCTGAAATCTATCTCGCCTTGTCTTTTCTTTGGTTAGAATTGTAGATGGGGGCGCTCACCATCTACTCACTCGATGTAGTGCTCCTCTCGGGTGATTGCCCTTTCCTCTCTTCCTTCCTTCCTGTTCTTTCTTTCCTTCATTCTTTCCTCTTCCTTCTGTCTACGGGTGTCTCTACAATGAGTGGCAAGCCAAATGCTTTCCTGTACACCAGGAAACAATTTGCTACGTTGGGTAGTAACCATATAACCAAATTATGGCGCCTAGTGGTTTAGTGGGAAATTAAGGCGCTCCAATCGGATTGAGCCAATGCAGGTTTATATCCAAGGGGTAGATAGGACTTATTGCTCACGTAATGCCACTCAGGGATGAGTGAGGCTGGTCACTCTCATCTTAACTATCAGGACCAACGTGCTTAGCCCCGGGCTCTTACGCTCCTCATGGGGAAACACAGGATTAGATGGTGGGGGATTGAGAATTGTGTTTGGGATGATGGCAATTTTAATGATGATAATGATGATGATGATGATGATGGTGATTTCTGTGGTGTACTCAACCGCAATGTTCATGTACTCTTAAAAAAACTTTGTAACTGTGTAAGTACGAACATTTAATTCAAAATGTGGACTTCAGAGAGTGACATGGCTTCATTTTCATATGAGAGAGAGAGAGAGAGAGAGAGAGACTGAGACAGACAGACAGACAGACAGACAGACAGACAGACTCCTTGACAACAGAAGAGGTTAAGGAAGGCTATATCAAACCCCTCAATACAAAAAGTCTCAATGAGCTGTACAAGTCGTGTGTAAATTAGTATGAACAAACTACAGATTACGTCATCGGTTTGAAGAAACTGATAATACAACTTTAAGTGCACGATGCTGGAGAGCGAAGGGCAATCTCCACGTGGTGTCACCGATATGACCAGGTGGATCCGCTGTCTGGTTATATAAACGTCCCTCAGATCCATCTTTGTCCCCCAGAAGGAGTAAGAAGGAATACAATATGGGTAACTTTAGCCTGCAGTCTACTTGGTTCAGCTTCAGTTGAGGCTGGGGTTGCAACTCTTACTAAGGTTAAGTGCAATGCCTGACTGACAAGAGGAAAAGGCGTGCAAAGGAAGCAGAATACAGTGTGGCGCAAGAGAAGAAAAATAATAAGCGCCATAAATATAAAAGTCTTGATAGGAGAACAGGAAGCTGAGTACAGAGGTAACAAGAACGGTGGATAGCATAGAAGTGTTAGGATCATTTTACATTTGGCTTTCGTAACACTATTTCTCTTACGATTTCTTCTGTACTTTAAGTCTCAGTACACAAGAGAACAGTAAGACGTAATATGCTAAGTAAATCGATAAGCAAGAGGTGCTACGAAGACTGATATGCCATTTCTTCCTTTAGATCCCAATGTCCTTGCAAATAATGTTGATATTAAAACGACACAAGACGCACAAAAGAGATTGGTGCAGGACAAAAGAAATCGTTAAACAAGAGGCGTTAAGTAACCTTCTATACCAAGTGGAATGTAGTCCTTAGTAGTGTACCCACATTTACCGCGAGTGTGTGTGAAACAATGGCTGAATTAGAAAGGTAGACGTGGCGGTGACAGTGGAAAGGATATGTTGGGAAACAGATCCAGTTGTTTTCATCTAAAAGAACTGGGATACTAACAACCTGAGTACTGAGTCTTGACTGCATGATATTCTGTCAACCTTGGTTATGAGGTAGGACTAAGTCTTACCATCCCTCCAGACTGACTACACTGGGACATCAACTGAGCTGTAAGGGGTTACGGATCTTACTAGATGAAAATGAGCAAACAATCGAGAAGTCGTTGCCCAGAAGGTATTACACTTCACATGCACTTACACTGCTCAACCCACACACGCTGTCACACTACATACCACGCTTCACACTGCCACATCACTCACTGTCACATGTCTTTGTACTATCCAACATGACTACACCTCACACTACCACAACTTACAATTCACATTACACACTGACATACCTCACACTGCCACACCTCACGCTATAACACCTCTGAGTAATATCAAGTACTACTGCACCTCACACTGCCACACCTTACTACACCACACCGAGATATTTCACACTGCCACACTATATTAAACACCTCCCACTGCCATGTTTCACGCAATCAGACCTCTGAGTAATATCTAACATAGCGACACCCCACACTAGCACACCTAACATCACTACACCACACACTGCCATTCCTCACGCCACATCACCTATGAACCGTTAATGTTCAACTGTATGATAAATGTGCGACCTATTTCTGCATTAAACCAGCATTTATTATGGTCAAGAGAATATCATGGCGAAAGATGATAAAAAGAAAAGAAAAAACTCATAAAAAGGTCTTATACCGGTACTGCATAGTTTTGTTTTAACTTGACAAAGATCTCTACCTTTTTCAGTTCAGGCATTGGCCAAATCTACCACAGACAGATTGCAGGAATGATTTTAGTAACCAAGGAGACTCAGCCCTACCTCAAAACTAAGGTTCATCAGATTTATGCAACGTGACAGTTAACAAGTTGCGGAAGTGGCCCAGTTCCGTCAGGTGAAATCAAACCAACTACAGAAAGCATCCTTTGCTGACGAATATATGAAGCTTTTTTTTTCCCCTCCCCTCTCTCTCTGATTTGTGTCCCGAAGAGAGATCAAAGGGATGCGTTCTAGACCTCCCACTGGATGCAGGGATGGAATGCTGATGAATGATGATGATGATGAATGATAATGATGAACGACGATGTAATATCTCACCAAAAATATATCGTATCACTTTCTCTAAAATTCCTGCATATCTTATCAAACATTTGTGATCAGTGATTTATGTTTTCTCTACATAACAAAAGACGAAGATGAAGATGAGGTATAACACGATGAAGACGAAGAGGAAGACGAAGAAAGACGATAAAGTAGAAGACGAAGAGAACGATAAGGATGACAAAGACGAAACGACAGAAGACGAAGACGATGAGACAGAAGACGAGGAAGAAAAACATCATAACCTTATCATTATCCATGTTTTCTTATTTATTTTGTTATAGCTGTAGTCGGGCCACTCAAGTAAAGAGTGGGTGGATGGGGGAGAACAGAAGAATGAAGAAAAATCAAGGAAGGATAAGGGAGTAACTGGATACAAGGGAGAAATGGGAATCAGCACAACGGAATGAGTAATAAGTGAGGGAGGAACAGAAGAAAACGAAGGGAAGAGGGAAAAGGATGAGAGAGGGAGGGATATAAATGGGGATATTGGACTGATGCAGACGGATGAGGAAGGGAAGAGATATGTAGGGAAGAGAAAGAAGAGAGCGAGGAGAGCCATGAAGAAAAACAATGAGCACGAAAAAGGAGAAGAGATGGAGGAGAGATGAGGGAATCAAAGCAGAAGGAGGAAGATAGAGGAAATGAAAGGAGAGAGGCTAAGGAAGAATAGAGAGGAGTAATCCACCCGTTTCGGTAGGAAGGAAGAGAGGAGGAAGGAGGGGAAGGGACAGGAGGGAAAGGAGAGGGGAGGGAGAGGGAAAAGAGTAGCTATGGAGAACAGAGCTGAAGGGGATGGAAGAGGGGTTGTGGAAAGGGGAGGTACAGGGCGTAAGAAGGGAAGAAGGAGGGTGAATGAAGGGTGGTCCAGGGGATAGGGGGGTCCAGCTGTGGTTAAGAGACACTCCACCTCAGCAGGAGGGGGGCCCGGTGGGAGGTTGGAGGAGGGGAGGTTGGTATGTAATATAGGGAAAGGAGAGATGTTGAGAAGGTCGTAGAATATAAGGGATGAGAAGGGAAGGGAATGGAAGGCAGGGTTGAAAGGGAGTCTTAGAAAGTATAGGGCATGGGAAAGGAAAGGGATGGATAGGGGGAAAGGGAGTGGGAAAGGATGGGAGGGAATGTTAAAGAAGATGGAGAGGAAAAGGTGAAACTGTGGTAGGAGAAAAGGAAGGAAGGGGTGAGTAAAAAGGAAAGGTAGAACTAAGAATAGGAGAGAAGAGGAGGGAGTTGAGGAGGGAGCGGGTATAAGTGAAAAAGGGGAGGATGAGGGTGGGAGAGGAAAGGGATGGATAAGGAGAAAGGGAGTGGGAAGGGATGGGATGGAATGTTAAAGAAGATGGAAAGGAAGAAGTGAAAAGCTGGAAGGAGAAAAAGAATGAAGGCGTTAGTGAAATGGAAAGGTAGAACTAAGAATAGGAGAGAAGAGGAGGGAGTTGAGGATGGAGGGGGTAAGAGTGAGAAATGGGAGGGAGAGCGAAAAGACAAACTACAGAGCAAAGGGGAAAGAAGGGGGAGAGGATGAGAGGGATCAAAGGAACACAAAGCAGTGATAGCAGTGACAGATCTATTGGTCCTTTCGAGGCTTGTTATTTGTCCGGTAAGCTATGACCTGTATCTATAGTATGAGCCTAAGACAAGGAGAGCAAAGCAGGGAAATGAGGGAAGGGCAGGAATGAAAAGAAAAGAGAGAAGGGTGAAGAAGGTAGAGAAATAAGGCAGGGACGAAACTGAGAGAGAGAGAGAGAGAGGGGGAGGGGGGGGGAGGCATAGTGTAAATGACTGATCCAACGATCCATCAATGAGAGTGACGTTATGTTTCTCTCTCTCTCTCTCTCTCTCTCTCTGATTTCTTTTTACCCATTTTCCTAACAGACAGGACTCATGGAGTTTCAAGTTCATTCATTATCAGTCTCAGCAAAATAGTCTGGTATCGGCAGGAATATGGTTAATGAAAAGTACGCTCTCGGACTGAAAGGTTAATGGAGCTTTTCATACACATATTTTACGTTTTATGTTTTAGCTATCTGTCTATCTTCGTCTTTCGGTCAATCCATCCAGTCTGAAAAGCCTCTTAAAAACTAAATATATCGGTACTAGACTTCAGGGGTTAATTTGCCTGATTTATTCTAAGCTACTCCCTGTTCATCCTTTTTCCAATCCTCCCTCTTTCCCTTAGCAACACAGGGTCAAGGCTGGAGTGAAGAGAATTAGGAAAATGGGGAAAGCTTGTACACCCACGGGGAGCTTCAGTCTTGCTCTCCTGTGGGAGGGGGACATGATGTAAAAGATATATATATATATATATATATATACACAGTATATATATATATATATATAGATATATATATATATATATATATATACACAGTATATAAGAGAAGGGAAAGGGAACAAGGGAAGCCAAAGGTGAATGTGAATAGAGGGAAAGAATAAGCGTATAGGAATAAAGGGGAAAGAATAAGGATAAAACGAAAGGAGAAGAAAGGCGAAGGAAGCGAGACGTTACTGGATGGAGGGAGAGGAGAGAGAGTGGAGATGAGAGTGGAAAAAGGGAGAGAGTGGAGGTGAGGGTGGAAGATGGGAGTGAGAGGAAGTGAGAGTGGTAATGACAGGGGAAAGTATGGGTAGGAGCTGAAAGGAGCCCTGCCTTACCTTTTGCCTTCTTCCTTCCTCTCTCTTACTTTCCCTTGCTAGCAACCAACCTTATTCACCACATTTCTACATCCCTCTCTACAGTGTCTCCCTGCCTCCCTCCCAATCATCGTCATCATGCATACCCATCTCTCCCTAAATCCCTACTTCCCGTTAACTCCCTCCTTCCCTACCTACCTCTCTGCCTGCCACTCTCCAATGAGCAAAGTTAAGTAATCTGTTTCTCTCTCCCCATTCCTCCACCTCCCTCTCATCTACCTTTCCTCTCCCCTCCTCTCCTTTCTTTCTCCCCCTTCTTCTCCTCTATCTCCTCTCTATCTTTCCCTTCCCCTCTCCTTTCTGCTTCCCATAAAACAGCAGTCATCATCATCATAATGGTTATCTTTCTACCTCATTGTCGATCTTTCTCTCTGCCCATCAGACACCAAATAATTATTCATCCAAGCATTTTTGTCCCCTTCAGCTGAAGGAAGTGTTTTTCATTTAATTTCTGGTATATCCAGACGGCTTTATGCTTTTTTATCCAACTTTCCGTTCACTTTAACGATGTAAAAATAACATCTCTCCATCATGAATGCTTAATCATTACAAGAGATTAACACTAGAAATGGTGTAAGTCATGAGGAAGTGCTACGGAAAAGATGCTGAGTCGTTGTGCTGTCTTATTCTGCAACTGAGCTACCGTATTTGAAATAACCTACGAAGAGAACGAAAATCTCCACCAAGTTAAGATGCGTGAACCAGAACTGATCAAGGCACTTTCTCTCTCTCTCTCTCTCTCAGTCTACTGACACAGCCGACACCCCAAAGAAAAATGTCTCTCATTCGATTAGCCAGATCATATTAATGCCCGCCATCTGACTGGCGTTTTCATTATAGCCTTAAATAAATCTTTCAAGGGAGCCTTCCTCATTAGCCCATGTGCTCTATGAAGGTTAACACGCCAAGGTTGGTGTTGCTCAAGGTTTATTGCTAAGGTGGGGTTACGTTAAAGTGTTCGGATGGCTTAGGCTGAGATGAGATGGTTGAGCTGTATTGGTTTAGGTTAACATAGGCTGAGCTGGGTTGGGTTGGGTACATTTTAGTTAAATCAGTTAGACTAGGTTGGTAATGGCTGGGTTGGATATGGATGAGTTGGTTTGGACTGGGTTAATCTAGATTATGTTTAAGTCAGGGTAAGCTGGGTTACGGTGGGTTGCGTTGGGTAAAGTCCTACCGAGATGCACACCTTCCCAATCCCAAACATAACCCTTTACCCACACCTTCCCAATCCCAAACGTAACCCCTTACCCACACCTTCCCAATTCCAAACGTAACCCCTTATCCACACCTTCCCAATCCCAAACATAACCCTTTACCCACACCTTCCCAATCCCAAACATAACCCCTTACCCACACCTTCCCAATCCCAAACATAACCCCTTACCAACACCTACGGCCTCGCCTGCCAATCCCAGTCATGCCTCGTTACCCACACCCTCACTCACACACCCTAATCCCAAAAATTAATCACACATTCCCCCAGTTCTAAATCTGAGCCCCTAACCACACCCACACTCAAGACTCCCACTCCCAACATTAATCTCGCACGTATCCTCCCAGTCTGAAAATTACCACCACCCAAGCATCCACCACAAACTCCCAGTACCACAAAGAAAACCCCCATGCAGTTTCCTAATCCCACCTGGGCCCGTTCCTGAGAGCACAACAGCTAATCCCTCCCGTGTTTGCCTGTCCCCTAACGCCAGTCACGCGGGATTGTGAGGCCATAATGCAGAGTCACAGCCGCGCCCCTGTAAGCGCGGAGGGGTTCTGTCGTCTCCCTGATTAATGGATTTGTTCCATGACACATTTCCTAGTGCTTGCGTGGCCCTATGAGTGGGCTAACATAACTAAACCTTGCCTAATCTAACCTTACTTACTCCTCTAGTAGTTCAGTTAACTCTTCTACGAGCTGCCTAGCATGGGCCAACCGGCCTACTGCAGTTATCCTCTCTTCTTATTTTCTTACTCAACCAAATCTAACCTAACAACCTAATCAAAACCTAGTCTAAGCCAACACAACCCAATGAACTCAGCCAAGCCTATAAAACCATAAACCAGTCACACTCACCCCTCTGTAACCGTGAAGGGGCTCTGTCATTTCTCTCTAATTAATGGATTTGTTCCTTGGCTCATTCCACAGTTCGTCTGTGGCCCCATAACTGGAATAAGGTAATCTAATCAGATTTAATTTAGGATAAACTGACGATCTAACCTAACTTACTCCAGTCCAACCCAAGCTTAACTTAACCTAATCTGGTCTAACCTAAATTTACTAAACCAAACCAAATCAAAGTCAAACTATCCCAACCCAGCCCAACCGAAGCTAACCTAACCAAACCAAACCAAAGCGAAACTTTCCCAACCAAACCCAAAAATCCAATCTAAAATCCAAGCTCAACCGAAACCTCTAACGCCGTAATGCAGTCATACTAACCTCTCTGTAACCGTGGAGAGCCTCTGTCATCTCTCTGATTAATGGATTTGTTCCTTGGCTCAGTCCATAGCGCTTTCGAATTCCTATAAGTTTTGCAGCGTTGGGATGGGATGGGTAGGGATGGGATAGGATGGAACGGGCTGGGAGGGGTTTGGTTTGGTAGGGTAAGGTAAGACAGGGATGGGGTGGGATGGAACAGGGTGGGACTGGATGAGATGGGATGGGATGAGTTGAATTGGTGAGGGCTAAGTTGGGTTCGTTGAATAGCCAGTGCTGGAACGAATTCAGTTGAGCAGGAATGGGTGGGATTTGAGTATCAGTAGCAGGCTGGAAAGGATTAGCTTATATTGCTCATTATTATTTTAAAAATGCTTATTAAAAATGATCATCATCATCATCATCATCGTAAACATCCAGTACTATTTATCATCACACCGATCACCATAAGCATTATAGATTACGCCTGATAGGATTAACGTGATTATGAGATTAACATGGGTTTAGTGGGATAATGGTAGGATGGACGAGGATAATGGGTAAATGGGGGAGGAAATCAGGTTTAACCCTTGCAATAAGATGACGTATCTGTTTAGCTTATTCCTATTACTTAAAGGAAAAAGGACCTACGAGGAAGACGGGACAAAGAAAAAAAGTGAAAGTAGAGGAAGGTTGATATATATATGAAGATGGAAAAAAAAAAAAGAGAAGAGGAAGAAGGGTATATGAATGAATGGAAGAAAACAGGAAAGAAAAAAAAAGGCGAAAGAAAATGGAAGAAAGATAAAGGAGAGAGAGAGAGAGAGAGAGAGAGAGAGAGAGAGAGAGAGAGAGAGAGAGAGAGAGAGAGAGAGAGAGAGAGAAATACGTAATGCTTCAAGTGGCGTATCGTACGTAGGTAATGGAGTCAAAGGGATGTACATTAACCTAAGATTTTCAAGGCATAAGAAAGCAAAACTCGTTGGTAAGTAAACGGGTAGGTAGGTAGGTAGGTAGGTAATTAGGAATCAATGAGATGTGGATTAACCGAAGATCATCACACTGTAGGTGAGCAGGGAAGAAGGCACGTAGGGACATGGGAAGGTAAGTAGGAAGGCAGACAGACAGGTAAACTAAATATGTAGGTGTAGATTGTAGACAGATAAATAGGTAAGAAGGTAAGTGGACAGGATGTACATAGGTAGGTAGGTAAACAGGAAAGTAGGTTGGTAGATAGGAAAGGTAAACATACAGTTGGCAGAGAGAAGGTAGGCAGGTAAGTAGGAGAGCAAGTAGATGTCAACAGGTAGGTAAATGAACAGGGAGGTAGGCAAGTAGGTAGGTAAATCGAGAGATGGGTATACAAGTAGGTAGGTAAACCAACAGATATGTAGCATAGTAGGTAGGTAAATCGACAGGTATATAGGCAAAAGGTAGGTAAATCGATAGGTATGTAGGCGAGTAGGTAGGTAAATCGACAGGTATGTGTGCAAAATGTAGGTAAATCAATACGTACAAAGGCAAGCATTTTTTTTTTTTAAGTAACAGAACGGAGGAAGAAAAAGCAAATAAAAAAAATCCATACACCGGAGCACTGGTGTCCTCCATTCATAAAAAATCTATAACAATTGGATTTCAACAGATGTACGTTGATGTTTAGGGGGAGCCAACTCTTGGGAAGCGAGTTCCAAAGTGATGCTGTTTAGGGAATAAAAGAGTTCTGATGGGCAGAAGTTTTGCAATATGGCTGTGTAACATTCAAGTCACGAGCACTACCAGATGCCCGTGTAGCGCGGGGCAGGGCATGGAGAGGTGGCCCAATGGATGCAAGTTCGTCTGAGCATTTGCCATAAAAGTATCTGTAAAATAATGCAAGGGAAGAAACATTCTTCCTTACTTGTAGGCGAGGTATTTTATTTGTGATAGCAGGGTTATTAATAATTCTAACGGCTCTGTTCTGAATTTTGTCTAGTTGTTCTAGTGCAATCTCTCCACATCCATTCCACAAGGGTGAGCAATAATCCAGCTGAGGGCGCACACGACTCAAAGTCATAGCTAAATGCTCGTCAGTGATGAAGGTAAATCGGTAGGTATGTACTGTCGGCAAGTAAGTAGGCAAGGTATGATGACAAACAGGTAAGTAAGGGGGCATATGCGGGGGGCAAATACAGATCTTAAACATACTCGTAAGTAGGTATGTAGGTAAGCAGGAAAGCAGGCAGATAGATAGGTAGATGTGAAGAAGCCAGACACTCCCTGGAGATGGGGGGAAGGAAATAGGGAATGGGAGAGGGAGAGGTGGGGAAGGGGTACAGTTTGAGAGGTCTTGGATGGAAAGAGGGGAAAGTGGGAGAGGGGAAGTGGGGGTGAGGATAGAGGAAGTGAGGGAAGGGATGCATTTTGAGATGTCTAGGATGAGGGGTTGGGAAGAAGACGATGTGAAGGGAGGTATAGGAGGTACTGGGGTGGAGGTAAGACGTTAGGAGGGGAAGACACGAGAAGGAGAAGAGACAGGGACGTGGAGGGTTAGGAGATAGGGGAGGGGTACAATTTGTGATGTCTGGGATGGTGTTTCGTTGGCCGGCATCCAGTGAGGGGGAGAGGGGGCGACGAGAGCTGAAGAGGGGAGGAGGGGGGCCTGGGACAGTGACTGCATGGCCAGGGTGACGATTAAGGACTTTGGGATGAGGGAAGGAAAGGACGACGGGGACAGAGATGGGATGGGGTAGGAGGAGGAGGGAAGATGACTGGCTTGGAATATGGAAGAGAAGGAGAAGGAGAGAAGACACTAAAGCACAGAGAGAAATGGGGCGGATAATCTGAGGGGCATGGGTAAAAGCTGGAGGGGAAATGGTAAAGATATGAGAGACCTGAGGAGAAAGGAAGGGACATGGAAAGATGAGGAGGAAAGAAAGTGGGGAGAGAAGGAAAGAGCGGGCATAGCTGAGGAAAGAGAGAGAGGCACCAAGTGTGTTTGGAGAAAGATTAAAAACTCATTATCATTATTCATCTATTCTTTATCAATAGGCCTGTGTACCTGAACACATATCACTCAAAGGGTATTTACTGTACTAGTGTATCTATTTTATTGGCTCTCGCTGCTCTCTCTCTCTCTCTCTCTCTCTCTCTCTCTCTCTCTCTCTCAGTATACACTACCCTCACCATTCATCAAATTCTGGATGCCCAGCATTTTTCCAGAATTATTCTCTCCATTATTAACCACAAAATTCTGATATATGGATGACGTAAGTATACAGTAAATTCTCCTTACAATATATCATGGCCAGAAAATTTCTGGGAGAGAGATGAATAGCTTTAAGTTGTGTGTGTGTGTGTGTGTGTGTGTGTGTGTGTGTGTGTGTGTGTGTGTGTGTGTGTGTGTGTGTGTGTGTGTGTGTGTGTGTGTGTGTGTGTGTGTGTGTGTGTGTGTGTGTGTGTGTGTGTGTTAGTCTTGCTCTTGTTTTTCTTCCTTTTCCTTCTGTAAATGAAGACGAAGAAAGTGATGGGAAAAAGGGAGGAAGGGGAGCAGGAGGAAGGGGAAGGGAAGAGGAGGAAGGGGAAGAGAAGAGAAGGAAGAGGAAAGCAAAAGGAAGGGGAAACCAAGAGGAAGGGAAAGAGAAGAGGAGGAGGAGGAACTGAAGAAGAAGGGGAAGAGAAGAGGATTAAGGGGAGGGGAAGTGGGGGAAGGGGAAAGGAAGAGGAAGAAAGGGAAGGGAAGAGGAGAAGGAGGATGAAAAGTGAAAGAAGGGGATGGGGAAAAAGAGGAAGGGAAGAGGAGGAACAGGAAGAGAAGAGAAAGAAGGGGGATGGGGAAGAAGGAGAGGGGGAGGAAGGGGAATGGATGAGGAGGAAGGGGTAGGAATGAAGGGGAAGGGAATATGAGGAAGGGGAAGGGAAGATGGGGAAGGGGATGGAAAGTGGAGGAAGGGGAAGTAGAGAATAAGAGGGGAAGGATAGGGAAAGAGAAAGAGAAGAGAAGTTAAAGGGGAGGGGAAGTAAAGGAAGGTGATGTGGAGGGAAAGGAAGAGAAGAGGAGGAGGAGGGGAAAGCAAGGACGAGAAGGGGGAGGGGAAGAGAAAGTGGGGGAAGGAGAAACGGAGAAGGAAAGGAAGGGGAGGGGATTGGGAAAGAGAAGGGAAGAAAACAGGGGAAAGAAAGGGAAAAAAGAAGTAGGAATGAAGTCAAACAGATTATGAAGACAAGCAGAAAGTGAATAATGATGAGGGAAGGGGGAGAGGAGGGGGGGATGACAGAGGGGGGAGGGGGAGGGAGGAAGAGGGTGTGAGGGTGCCAGAATCAATAACTGCCTATGAGATGTTTATGGCTTAGTGCAAAATATGTACTGTAGTGCTTTAGTCTCTCTCTCTCTCTCTCACACACACACACACACACACACACACACAACAAACACTCACCAAGCACATGAGAGAGAGAGAAAGAGAGAGAGAGAGGCAAGAAGCGGGACAGGACAATGAAAGACTAGGGAGGGAATCTATGAAGGGACACAAAAAGAAAGCAAAGACGAAGAAAAAACAAAGAAGGAAGAAAAGGAGAGTAAAAACCGAGGGAAAGCGGGGAAGGAAAAAGGAAAGAAGGGAAAGGAGAGGGAAGATGAATGGACAGAAAGGAAAGGGAGAAAAAAAAAGGAAATGGGGGAGGAAGAAGAGAAAGAGAAAGAAAGACAGATGGACGACAGGTGAGGTGGTTAGGAAAAAAAAAGGAGGAATAGAGAGGAGACAGAAAGCGAAGGAAAGAGGAAACTAGATACGGTAATAGCAAATTGGAGGAGGGAGTGGTAGAAATGGAGGGAGAGGAAAATAAGTGGGAAAGAATAAGATGAAAATAAAGGAGGGAGGAAGTGTGACGAAAGAAGAGAGAGAGAGAGAGAGAGAGAGAGAGTATTGCTAGGTGAACTAAACTCCCGTAATTAGGAAGTTGGAACAGCTTACCTTGTGGGCTGCTTAATTGCACACTGGTAATTACTAAGTTACCTGAGAGAGAGAGAGAGAGAGAGAGAGAGAGAGAGAGAGAGAGAGAGAGAGAGAGTGGGGGAAGGCTAAGGAAGGACAGGAGGATGAAGACAATAGGAACGACGTGACATTACCATCTTCATCAACTGCGGTATTACTGAGACACACATCAAAGGTGAAAAACAAGAGAACTGATACTGACTCGCGCCAGCTGACCTTACACTACCACCCGCGTAACCATTTCAGTTCGATGACAGTGAAGAAGAGGCAGGCCAAGAACAAGGTGGTTAGCGGAGATGAATAAGGTAATCCATAAAGGAAGATGTCGACGAAAAACAAGATGGAGGTACGAGATGGGTGTTCTACGAAGTGAAAAAGTAGGGAGAAGTAAACTAGAAACCAGGAAGAGGACATGGCAGGATAAGTCTATTTTGAAAGATGAGGAGGCACACCGAGAGAGAAACAGAGAAACAAAGACCAGTTGATATGCGAAGAAGAGACAGATCGAGAATGACGCAGAGGAAAAAGATACCGGGAGAACAGTACAAGATGGTGGTAAGGTGGGGACAGATGCCATAAGGCGCTGAGCCGGCGTGCTCATCTCCGTAACAGAGGTCATTGAGCTTGTGGCAGGTTATTCACCCAATTTTCTCGGGATACGGTACAAAGCCACTGCATCATCCAGGCCACAAGATACCTCTCCTAAGTGTTACGCTAGGTACTCATTTTACTTACGAACCCACAGAGGATGGATGGACACGAGTCGAGTGACGTCAGCTGCCCGCACCAGGATTCGAATCCTGACGCTAACGGGCCGGCAGTTTCGCAGTCAGCAATGCTGACCACTTAGCCACTGCGCAACAGCTTAGGAAAGAAGTTTACCCAGAACATGGGAAAGGGATCAAGAGAGTATTTTGGAAGAAGAGTTAGACCAAAAACGGAGAGAGAAACGACGGAGAAAGAGGTAGAGGAACATGACAACAGTCCATTTTGGTAGCTGAGGTAAATCAACAACGAAATGAAAAGACAAAATTAAATACCAATTTCTTCATTATACCACATTCTCTGCGTCCAAAGGGTATCTCCAGAAATTTTTTGTTTGAAATCGCAAGTTAATGTTCAGGCAAGTTTTTGAGAGAGTACGGTAAAGAGAATATTAGTGGTTGTCTGGGAGGAGGAGGAGGAGGGGAGGGATACCGAAAACTGGGTTATGAGATTATGACTGAGTACATACAATGAGCCTGGGAGAAGGAATATATATTGAACCGTAGTTTATTCATGACGGTTACAACCATAGTGGTAAAATCAGCTGTTCTTGTAGTAATATCAGTTGTTCTCACAGATATGAATGAATGAAAGTAAACAAGAAATCATTCACACATACAAACACCCGAAACAATGCAGGAAGTCATCACCATGGCATCGTTATCATCATCATCAACATCATAATCATCATCATCATCACCAGCAAATTCATCATCATCGAAGGGGATGCTGGGGATCGCAGGTGGTAGTTAGGGATCGTAGGGGATGGTAAGGGGTTGGTAGGGGATCGTAGTGTAGCGGGGGATCGTAGGGGGTGGAGAGGATCGCAGGGGGTGGTAGAAGATCGTACGAGGTGGTAGAGGATCGTAGAGAGTGGTAGGGGATCGAAGGGGTGTGGTAGGGGATCGTAGGGAGTGGTAGGGGATTGTAGGAGGTGGAGAGGATCGCAGGGGTGGTAGAGGATCGTAAGGGGTGGTAGGGGATCGCAGGGGGTGGCAGTATGGGGCGGTAGAAGATCGCAGGGGGTGGCAGTGGATCGTAGGTGTGAAGGGTAGTGAGGGTGTGATGGGGGAGAAGGGAACGTGAGTGCCTGACGGGCGCTCTATTTTAAGAGTGGGGAATCGTCACGGGGGTGGCAGGAGGGTAGTAACTAGAAGCAGAGGTTGGTAGGGAGTAAACAAAGGAAGCAGGAGAACGTAGAACGATAGTAAAGAATCGTAGGAGGGTGATAAGGGGGTGGTAGAGGATAGAGGGGTGGGTGAGGTTGGGAAGGACGTCAATAACAGACGGGGTAGTTGTGTATTTAGGGAGCAGGTATTAGTAGGAGTTAGCAGAGAGTACAAGGAGGAAGCTAGAGATCATTGGAGAATAGCAGAGGACCGTAGGAGGAGAGTAGAAGACCGTAGGAGGGTAGATGAGAACCACAGAGGGATAGTAGAGAACCATAGGAGGATAGTACAGAACCATAGGGGGATATTAGAGGGCAGTTGGGGGATAACAGGGAATCGCAGGGGGATGGTGAACGGTGGCAGGGTTTGTTTGGGGTTGGTAGGGGTGAGTGGGATGGAGAGGATGTGAATGCCATACGAAGTAGTGTATTTAAAGAGTGCGTATAAGTAGAAATAAACAATGAGTAAACAGAGGAAGCATGAGACCGTAAGAGGTAAGCTGAGGATCGTCAAATGGGTGGTAGGAGATCGCAGGGGCGGAAGGGGATGGCAAGAGGTGGCAGGGATGGGTGGGGTGGGGGAGGACGTGAATGCCAGACGGGGTAGTGGTGTACTAAGAAAGCAGTTATGAGGAGGGGTTTGCATTGCGAAGACAGAGAAAGTAAGACACCTGAGGAGGATCGTAGAGGACCGTATATGGATAGCAGAGGAGAGTATAGGAGGATAGATGAGGATCGTAGGGCGGTGGTGGGGTGTGGTTGGGGTGGGTGTGGTGGGGGTTGAAGTGAATGCCAGACGGGATTTTGGTGTATTTAGGGAGTGGGCCGTGAGATGACGCCACATTCGCCCCCTCTGATCAATACTGTAGTTCGCCCAGACGCAGGCACGTGGTGGGGGGAGGGAGGATTAAGGAAGGGGAAGCGGTCCTGGAGGAACTGAGGGAACGGGGTGAGAGCGAGAAGCGGGAGGGGTTATGGAGGACGAAGGGGGGAGGGGTAGGAGAATGAAGGGCGAGAGGGAGAAGGAAAGTGAAGGTTGTGGAGGAACGGAATAGAATAGGGCACACAACTGGGGAGAGAATGGAGGAGAGGAGGGAACGTATGAGTACAGTGGAAGAGGAGAGGTTATGAGGGAAACAAGAATGTAAGAAAAGTGAAGCAAGGGTTTAGATCTATGTAGGGGAACAAGGAAAGAGTAGAAAAGGTAAGCCTTGATAAAGGAGGGCAGGGATAAGGGTAGAGGCAAGAACAAAAGAAAGCGGGACAGAACGTGCTAAGATGATAACGTGAGAAAACTGAAGGCAGGAAACACAGCAAGGCAGGAAATGTAGCAAGGCAGGGAACGTAGCAAGGCAGTGAACGCAGCGAGGTAGAAAGCACAGCTAAATACACAGATAACGTGGCGAGGTACGGAAAGCAGCACGGTAGGGATCGCAGCGAGGTACGGAACGCAGCTAGGGCGGGAAAGCAGCGAGGGCGGGAAAGCAGCGCGGCAGGGAAAGCAGCAAGGCAGAGAACGCAGCGAGGCATGGAACGTAGTATGTTTGGGAAAGTAGCAAAGCAGAGAACGTAATGAGAATAAAATGCTAGAGGATGTGAGAATATGTAGAGAACGTGAAAAGAGCGATGAGTGGCAAAGAGCTAAGACAAGAAAAGAGTTGAACGGGGTTTGTACAGCAAGAAACGGAACATAAAGAGGACAACGAAAGGGAGGAAGTTGTGGAGGAACGGAGTGAGCGTATGGTGGGAGGTAAAGGAGGAACGAGTTAATAAAGTCAGCACACATGATGAAAAATGAAGGATGTGAGAATTAGGGATCAGGATTATAAAGTAAAGACTGAGGGATGTGAGAATTAAGGTTTAGGATTATAAGGCGAAGACTGGAGGATGAAAATGAAGGAACAGGTTTATACAATGAAAAATGAACGACTCGAGCAAGGACAGAGGGAAGACGAGGACGAGACGAGGACAAAATCGAAAAAGTAAGTTAGAGAAAAACAAGAAAACGAGAGGGAAAGCAGAACAGGACAAGAACGAGGACGTGAAATTTAAGAACGAGAGAGAGAGAGAGAGAGAGAGAGAGAGGAGGAGGAGGAGGAGGAGGAGGAGGAGGAGAGTACAAAGGACAGCAAATAACAACAGACGGTATGGTCCTTTCGAGGTTGTTTGTTACATAGTAGACTATGACTGCGAGATCTAACTCTACATGCTAAAGGATAAGGACAGTAAAGCAAGAAGGCTCCCTGCCTCTAAACCCTCCAGTTAAAACTGGCAAGAAAAAAATGAAAACAAAAAATACCATACAGCCTGGAAAAACTGACATGGAAATTTCATACGAAAGACTGAAAAGGAAAAGCTACATTTATAATACTTTATCTATAAGCTACCAGTATGAATAACCTGAAAGAGACGTAGTAAAGTAAAATGAATAATCGATTAAATAAATAACAAACGCGCGACACTATGTACGGGTACGTTAAATAACAAACGCGCGACACTATGTACGGGTACGTTAAATAACAAACGCGCGACACTATGTACGGGTACGTTGAGTTAACGGAGCGTCTGCGGACACAGCATGGAGGAGGAGGAGGAGGAGGAGGAGGAGGAAGAGGAGGAGGAGGAGGAGGAGTTATGAAGAACGAAAGAACAAGAAAGAAGGAAGAAGACGAGAATAAGGAATTGGAGTCAGGAAGGGCTAGAATGAGTGGCAGAAAAATCGATGAAAAGTGTGAACAGTGAGGAAAGCAAGGAAAAGGGAAGAAGGAAGCAGACAGAAGAGGAGTGAGTGCCAGAAGAATTATAATTAAAAAAAAAACACAAAAACTGTCCATGGATGGGGAACAGAGAACGAAAGAAAAATCAATAAGTGTGAAAAATAAGAACGCGAGGAATGGAGACGAGGCAGGAAAAGAGGGGTGGATGCCGAAAAGAGGAATTGGAAAGAAAAGAAAGAGGAATGAGGAGAGACAGGGAAAAAAATGAAATTGTGAGAAAGGAGGGGGGGGGGATATGGAAAATAGAGGTGAAACAGGCGGACGGTTCGTGCTAGAAAGAGGAACTGGGAAGAAATAAAGTACTGAAGACACGGGCAAAGACGTGGAAAAAAATACCGATGAAAGTGTGAAAACAGAAAACAAGGAATGGCGAGGAGCCGGGAAGAGGGGTGGGTTTCAGAAAGAAGTTGGAGGAAAATACAGAGGGCTGAAGAAACTGGAATAATAAGACAAAAATTGATACATGTGAAAACTGGGGGGAAAGCATGGAATGGATAGGAGGTACGATAAAGGGGTGTGTGCCAGAACGAGGAATCTGGAAGAATAGAAAGGGGAATGAAGAAGGGGAGGAAACAATCTTCCTCTGTGTGTATTTCCTGCTTCCTATGATCTCCAGTCTTTCAAACGCAGTGTGTCCAGGCATCTCGAAATGATCGGATCTTGAAGTTGGCTCTCTCTTGTATCTTGTTTTTCTCTTGGAAGGAAGAGTTTGCGGGGTCGTGGCCTTTGGTTCCTTCTTCCCAGCATTAAAAAAAAAAAAAAAAGACAATCAAACCAACAAAGAGGGGTGAAAACATAGTCTTCTTGTCGGAAAGAACAAACAAACTAACAATCAGGGATGAAAACATACTGTCCTTGTCGGAAAACAGGGGTAAAAACATACTGCTCTTGTCGGAGAGAACCAGAGTGAAGGGGATAAAACACTACAACAATACTGGTTTTTAAATTCAATACAGTACTATATCAAAGGTGCGTTGTACGACAGAGATACATAACGTAGATACGACAGATACGTTATAATGTAGTGTCTTGTAGGACTGTCTTACGACAGATAGGTTGCAATGCAACGTCTTATGGCAGATACCATGTAGGCTATTAAATTTTCGCACGATACTTAAACGCTTTTTTGTTAAATAATGCCATTGGAGTGCAAGGGCGCTTACTGTGCAATAAAAAGGAATCAAAGGTCACATTTATGATACCGGTATAGTGTAGCGACAATACAGATATGGAGGGAAAGACAACAAGAGAGAGAGAGAGAGAGAGAGAGAGAGAGAGAGAGAGAGAGAGAGGTACGCTAACCTATTGGTGACGTCAACTGTGCCTTGTGACTCACCTTAAACATAACCAGCTCCACGAGACTCCCATTGATGTAAACAATGCTACGTAACTTACACATTTTTTTTTTACAAAAATAACTTGTGTAAAATCCATGTACTAGATTACAGGTATCCTAGAAAAAAAAAAAAAAAACGGCAACAATTGGACCTGAACTGCTGTAAACCGAAGTTTGGAGAGAAACTAGTCTGGGGAAGCGGGTTCCAAGGAGAAACGGTTCGGGAAATAAAGGAATTCTGATAGGCAGAATTTTTGCAATATGGCAGTGCGACAGTCAAGTCATGGGCCTGTAAAATGCCCACGTAGCAGGGGTGATGGCGTGGAGAGGTGGCTAAATAATGCAACTTCATCTAAGCATTTGCCTTGGAGTATCTGTAAATTAATGCATGGGAGGCAACATTCCGTCTTACTTGCACGGGAGGTAGTTCATTGGTAATAGCTGGGTTAGTAATTATTCTTAATAGTTTTGTCCTGCATTTTGCCGAGTTGTTTTACTAAATGTAACCTCTCCACATTTACTCCACAAGGATGAATAATATTCGAGTGTGTAGTCCTGTGTGTGTGTGTGTGTGTGTGTGTGTGTGTGTGTGTGTGTGTGTGTGTGTGTGTGTGTGTGTGTGTGTGTGTGTGTGTGTGTGTGTGTGTGTGTGTGTGTGTGTGAAATGACCAACTTTTTCCTACATTGTCCTCATTCCTAGTCCCATTTCCCTCCAGGTAGACGTAACCTAGGGGAAAGGAAGGACTCATTTCCTTCCCGTGCTCCTCACTAACCCCCTCAACCTTCCCCAGGGCCAAGATAGACGAGAATATGAGGTGAACCATACTGCAGAAGTTTGGAAGGGTGTAGGTGGAAGGGCCGATATTTTTCCACATCTTACTGATTATCCTTCCAGTTTTCCTTCTTTAAACGTGACCCAGGAAAAGATGAAAACTCGAGTTCCCTTCCCCAACCTTCCCCGCTGATTCCCACTCCCCAGCAGCCGAGGTAAAGAAGGATGTGAGGCGATGGGTGTGGGGAGGAGTGGATGGGTGTGCGTGTGGAACGGCCGACTTTTTCCCATAGTCTCCTAATTTTCACCCCAGTTATCTTTCTCAGGTGTGACCTAAGAGAAAAGGAAGAGTCTAGCACCCTCCTCCACTCATGCTCAACCTTCCCCAACTTATTCTATTCCCCAAATCTGAAGTAGGGGTGGATATGAGGCGATAAGTGCAGTGGTGTGGAAGGGTCAGGGACGCGAGGGGTATGAAAGTGTTGCCTGGGGGATGGGTATGTAGGACATAGGGTACGAATGACGCACCTGCCCTACCTCCCCTTCCCTCTCTCTCTTTATATACAGTGTGTGTATATATATATATATATATATATATATATATATATATATATTCCTCCATCATCCTATCACACCAGTCCTGACAACGATCTCTACCTCCTTCCTCGCCCCTTTTCTTATTATCAGTAACAAGCAAGTGGAATGAGAGAGAGAGAGAGAGAAGAGGGGAAAGACAGAGAGAGAGGGGGTGTAAGAGAGACAGAGTTAATGAGGAAGGAGGAGAGGGAAATGGGAAAGGATGGAGAGAAGTGAAGGAGGCAGTAGGGGATGGACAGAGAAAGAGAGAGAGAGAGAGTTTGAAGAGAGGGAGAGAGTTTCGGAAGGATGAGGAGGACAAGAAAGAGAAGGGAAGAGAAAAGGAGGGGGGGTGGAGAAGTTGATAGGTAGAACGATGAGGACAGGTGCAGAGAATTGGGGAAGGAGGAAGGGGTTGGGGAGAGACTGACTGGAGATGAGGAGTAAGAAAAGAAGGATTGGGATGGAGGAAAAAGTGATCCTGACCGACCCGGTGAATATACAGTATACTGTATATACACGCGCAAGCACCCCACTAACACGCTCATATATACACGTAAGCAATCTCTGTCTACGACATTTACTAAGTCTACATACTGCCATTAGCATACTGAGCAAGATAGTATGGCCGAGTGGTAAGAGTAGCACTATCATGGTCTTGGGTTCGAATCTATCTACGGAATGTTTAGCCCCTTGAGTACGATGTGGATAACTGGGCATCTGAATAATAAGATGATTATCTGTATATAGTGGTAGCTAATAGTTGTTGGAAAGAGAAAGAGAGAGAGAGAGAGAGAGAGAGAGAGAGAGAGAGAGAGAGAGAGAGAGAGCAGTGTATACTGAGTTTTTCGACCGTATTCTTAAATATTTCCTTTCTTGTAAAGGCACCGGAAGGAAATCCTTCGCTAAATTGGTATTCTTTAAAAAAAAAAAATTCCCGTCCCCACCCGCCGAAGGGAAGGATTTTTCCTTTGGGTAGGAGAAATTATCGGAACTTGAAAGAATTATCTGGCCCGTTTCGTCAAAGATTCCTTCACAATTTGTGAGTTCTGCTGTGATTCATTGTCTTGGTGAAAGTTGCTGTATAATTTTATTAATGCAATTTACAACGCTATATATACTGTACTAATGGTTAAGCGCTATGACTTGTGTTGTCTGGTATTTAGTATTTACCTCAAGCCCTCGTCACAAACACTCGGGATGCACGATTTACCGGGAAAGAAGATAAAAAGTATATCAATATAAGCAGTTAACACACCCACAATGTCAGTCTTTACACATATACTATCCACAGTGTCTCTCTTCACACATATACTATCCACAGTGTCCCTCTTCACAGGTATAGTATCCAGAGTGTCCCTCATCACACACAGACTATCCGTTGGGTCTCTCTTCACAGTTATTTACACCACATTTGTGTAATTGCACATTTCACGAAATGGGCAGTCAGATTGCCCTTTACGTGAAATGGGCAGTCATTTGCTCATTTCACGAAACTGACAATCAAACTGCCCATTTCATGAAACGTGCAGTCATTTGCCCAGATCATGAATTGGGCACGGCAGAAGATTCATATCCAGACAGCGATTCATGGGGAAAAAAAAAAAATGCTTATGCGGAGCACAAAATCGTTGCCAGTTGTGGATGTAGGCCAAAATGCAGCAGTTCCTGTCTCACAGTTTGACTGCAGTAGGGGTGACTCCCCTAACGTAATCGTAATCGTTCAGGCTAAGGACAACGATGGCTTCACAGTCGGAACTAAGGTTGGAATAATCAATGGGGAATTGTCAAGGAATCAATTTGAATAAGTTAACTATAGGGGTTTCAAATCCTCAGAAGCTCCTTCTAATAAATTAGGCTGCAAAGTGTTTGTGGTTGGCAAGGATGTCGCAGGGGCCAGTGCAAGACTACTTGCTTAACCAAGCGTTGCAGCTGCCTACGAGACGAACTTCGTTGCAACAGTGCCTGTCACAGCCACAGATCATGCAAAAATGTTGACTAAATGTTACAAACGAGTAATTCTTTCCATATTATGATGATTTTAGTTATGATTATAAGGTTATTCCTGATTGTATATTCATATTTGCTTTTAAACTGATGTGTTAGCAATAAAAGAAAAATCCATTGTTCGTTTTATGTGAGCGTTTGTAGTGACTGTAGACATAAAATACACTATATAAATAAAAACATAAAAAGTGAAGGCCATTTCAAGAAACTGGCTAGGAAAATATTGCCCAGTTCAAGAACTAGGTAACAGAAATTGCTCAATTCTTGATCTGGGCAAATGACTCTATGTTTCACGAAATGGGCAGTTTGATTGTCCATTTCGTAAAATGAGCAATTACACAAACGGGGTGTGACACATATACTCTCCAGCGTCCCTCTTCACATACACACTGCCCATAATGTCCCTCTTCACTCATACACTATCCACAGCGCCCCTCTTCACACATGGTCTATCCACAATGTCCCTCTTCACGCATACACTGACCATAATGTCCCTCTTCACACATACACTATCTACTGTACAGTGTCTCTCTCCACACATCCTCTGTCCACCACGTCCTTCTTCACATATATACTACACATATTATCCATCTGCACGCATACGCTATCCAGTGTCCTTCTTCACATATATACAATCCACAGCGACTCATCACACATACACTATTCACAACATCCATTTTGCCACATCCAGTCATATGGGCTTTCTTGTACTGCCTGGCTGTAAGTCTGTTTCAATATTGGTTGAATTAAACCGTCTGTATGTTTCTCCAGTGTTTCCAAAACCCACATAATCACTGCAGATATTAATAATAATAATAATAATAATAATAATATTATTATTATTATTATTATTATTATTATTATTAATGATAATAATAATAATGGTGATAATGATGACTGCAATGATGATGATGATGACGATGATGATGATGATTATAATAATTATTACCATTATTGTCCCCAGTAATTTTTAAGCCGGTTAAATTCTACATGCCGCAGAATACACAAACGTCAGCAACCTGAAGATAAATAAACGCAGGTACTCCAAGTCCTCACATATCCGATTTCTTGCGGTGCAGGTAAAAATAAAAGAGAAAAAATAAAATGAAAATAATAGCTCCTATTGAAATACACGCAGTTTTTGCAAGAGGTTTCTAATGTTACTAAAACGGATTTTTTTTTTTTTTTTCAAGCGGAATGCTGCATAAAGTGAGGTGAAAGGTCGATGCCAAAACTTAGGCGTCATATGAAAAAGAGAGAGAGAGAAAAAAAAAATTACATCATTACGGAATCCGGAATATATGTAACAACTGGTTCAGGAGTTATTTACATGACCGAAGTCAGTGTACCATTATAAATTATTCAACTTCCAAGTTTTCCAAAGCTGTCACAGGGGTCCCGCAGGGCTCCACATTAGTCCCTCTGTTACTTTTGGTGTACGTAAATGACACTGTTGAGTCTTCTAAAATCATTAAATTTACCCTGTTTGCTGATGACACTAATATTACCCACTCTGAAAATGATATCGTCCCTCTAACTAGAATCATGAACTTTGAGCTAAGTTTTGTATCCACATGGTTATTGGCCAATAAACTCTCCCTGAATGCAGATAAAACTCATTATTTAGTATTTGCTGGCAACAAACCATTTAATGAAAAATTTCAATATAAAACTATGTGGCAAAAATATCCATAGATCATCCTCAATTAAATATCTTGGTATATTTATTGATGAAAAGCTTACATGGAGGGACCATATCAGTCACATTCAGAGTAAACTTGCAAAATCCTCTGGTATTCTACATAAAATAAAACACTTGTTCCCTTTAGATACACTCAGAACATTGTACTACACCTTGATTTATCCATACTTACAGCATTGTAATGTAGTGTGGGGGATGGCTAGAAAGACTACACTCAACTCCTTAGATTTACTCCAAAAAAGAATTATAAGGATAATAGCTGGGGCGAATTTCGATCATCACACTGCTCCAATTTTCAAAAACTTAGGAATAATTAAAATCAGTGATATATATATACTTGAATGTCTTAAATTTATTCATGATCAATTGCAGTCACATCACACATTTGAATTTTCTCAAGCATTCGAAATACATAACATGAATACAAGAAACAGGTACCATCTCAGACCTGTGTTTCCAAAAACAGAGGCTCAAAAGAGATTTGTAACTCATTTTGTTTGTGTGAAATGGAATGAACTTCCAGACGACATAAAACAGCTAACTAATAAAGCAACTTTCAAAATGAGTATAAAAAGGTGTATTGTAAATAGCTACTGAATTACGATTTAATCATATGTATATATAAATATATAGATGTAACTGATAAGTGATGTGAAAGGTAAGGCATCTTTGTTACTCTGTACGAGTATAATCTGTAATATTTTCATACATGTTACTATATATGTACAGTACTTGAAAATTTGTCCGCCATGCTCTTAGATCATTAGCATCATATTACACTATTTTACCAGGGGCCTGTCAAAAATGGTTCCATTTAACTGGCCCAGCCATGACAATTTATAATGTCATATTATTTACCTCGTGTTATTTATTAATATGGATAAATAAACAAATTGAATTGAATTGAACTGAGAGAGAGAGAGAGAGAGAGAGAGAGAGAGAGAGAGAGAGAGAGAGAGAGAGAGAGAGAGAGAGAGAGAGAGAGAGAGAGAGGCATGAAGTACAATACGGATTCAATGATCGCACAGACTTTATGGTCCTTTCGAGGTGACCAGACCTTAAAATTAGTCGAAAGAATATCAGATTAGAGAAGACGCAGAATTGCTGGCCTTTTAAGAACGGGAGAGAGAGAGAGAGAGAGAGAGAGGGGAGGGGGGGAAGAGAGAGACCCAGTGGCCTGATGTGAGCTCCCTGACACACAGAGGCCCTAACCCACCTACACATAGTACTCAGCAAAGCACATAGGGTGAGATGACTTGCAGTTCCCAGGGTGCTGCTGGTCTTAAAGTTGTGTGCAAATTACCCCCATCGCAATACCCTCTAGTTATGAGGTAGAAATGAGTCTCTTTGTTACTATTGCCTATTTGTTTTCACCTGACGGAACTCTATTCCCATAGCTTGAAAAGTAGTTCGTGATTGGACAATATTCAATGAACCTCAGCACAGAAGTAGGAATGAATCTCTTAGGTTACTAGAGTCGGTTTGTGTTCACCTGAAGGAACTGGCCCAATCCCACAATTTGAGTAGCTACTAAGTCATGGTAGCATGAAATATCATGAGCCTCAGCCATGAGGCAGAAAATGAGTCTCCTTTAATATTATTCAGATCAACCTTTTCAACTAACTACATCTGGCCATCAATTGAGATGAAAGGCGTTAGGAATCTTTGTCAGGTTAGAACAAATAACCCGTCGTGGAACTCTCTTGCGTGTTCAGTGCATCTTAAAGCCTGTGTCTGCTACGTGTTGTTATTAAATTCGCGGGAATTATGCGTTGGTGTGATTGACACACTCTGATAATATGAAGCACGTGTGTGTGTACAACTATGCTTGTAATGTGGAGTAAGGATTCTGGAAGCTAGAATGGCGAAAAAAAAGAGTATGTGGCCCATTTCGCCTGGCATGCTTTTAATCAGTACCCCATCTACCATGCTTTTTCTTCCTCTTGCTTAGTAGTCTCATTCCATCACTAGGTGGGGAAAAACAGATCGTGATGATGATGATGATGATGATGGTGGTGGTGGTGGTAGTGGTAGTGGTGGTGGTAGTAGTGATGGTGGCAGTGTGTGTAATGAGTTGGCGTGTTGCTGTGCTATTATGATGGTGTTTTGGTGTGTATTATGTCTAGCTTTAACATGGAGTGGTGGTCGACGAATATTTCCTCCTCAAATCTCAACCTCTCCACACGCCTTTAGTGTATGTTCGTCTTATATGCTGGCACCGTAAACTCTTCATTTTGATCGGTATTTTAACTCTACATATTTATGCCTTAAGAACTGCGTGCGTCTTATTTGCCGACACCCCTGTTAATGTTGTTGTGATCTCAGGCTCATCTGAAATTGAACCCGCTGGACTGCATCTGAAGCTAGCAGTCCACCATACTCCTTTTTTGGAATAGGGAGGGAGCTGAGGGACGTTTGTATAACCGGGTAGTTGAGACATTTTAAATCGGTGCTACTACGTGAAGGTGTCACCCCATATCCCCAACAAGTTCCACGCTTCTGGGTTTTCATTGTGCGCTGTCAGGGGGAGTGGAAGAGGGTGAAGGGGGGGGTTGAAGGGGTGATAGGGAGGCGACGTCTTGCTGCACTGTTGCCAAGGGAAGACGGCGTCGTCCTACCCTCTACCCCCCGACCGGAACCCACTTCCTTCTCTCTCTCTCTCTCTCTCCTCAGTAAGGTCATGGGAAGAACTTTTAATCTTATAATCCCCAGTTACATTCCTTCGTTCCTTCTTACCTTTTATTCTTTTCTTCCACTACCCTCCTTCTTAAGCTTTCGTCTTTTATCTCCTTTCTTTCTCCCCTTTCACTTTCTTCGTTCTTAAGCTTTATTCTTCCATTTTCATTCTTCCTTTTTACTTTTCTTCCTCTCCCCCTCCTTTTTCTTTCTTCCTCTTTTCTCTTTTTTCTCTTCTCTTTCTTCCTTCCTTCCTCTCACCTTTTTACCCTTTCTTTTCTTTCCCCCCCGCTCATTCTTTCTTCCTTCCTTTCCTCCCATCGCAACCTCCATATGTTTTTTTAGTTCCAACTGCCTCTTCTTCTCTTCTCCATTCCTCCCATCTTCCCCATCATAGATATTCCAGTTTCTTTTTTTCCTTTTCCACACATCTCTTTCTTCCGTACCTTCCACCTCTCCAGTTACTATCTCTTTCCTTCGCTCTCATCTTTCTCTTCCTTCCTTACCATCTCTGCCTTCACTTCACTATCTCTCCCTGCAGCCGGACCCTCTCATCGTGTAGATTTTACTACTCCAGGCCCGTCCATATCTAGTGAGAGGTTTCCAGCACTTCGTAGCACCTCAACTTTAAGATTTATTTTGTATATTGGTCCAGGCCTGGCCACATCCAGTGAGGGGCTTCTAGCAGCTCTGTAACACCTCTTCTTTCGCAGTTTACTCAATATATTAATCCAGGCCCGGCCTATCCACCTTTCAAGGAACTTGACCAGATTTCCACCTGAGGGTTTGCAGTTCTGTTGGTTTGAACTAAAATCTTATGGTCGCAACCTGTGAGTCCTGTTTCCGATTCCGGGCCAGTATTTCCAATATTCTCTCGGACCTCTTTCCCCTCAAAGGGACTTGACCACGTTCCCACTTGGTGGTGTACACTCCAGAACAATTGTACATTATTCTAGCATTCGCAACTGAGAAAGCTTGAAAAAAATAGATTATTTGAGCGTCGAATAAAATAAGCTCCAGTGCCAGCAACCTGTTGATGCCCTTTTTATGATGAGGCTGTAATTTTGATCATACACCTGCAGTTGCTGTATTACGTCCGTTCGAACCAGAAAATACTTAACCTCTTCAGCTCATAACTGACGGCCAAGTACAGTCAAAACGGAGGGTAGAAATGACGACACTCTTCTTATATTAACAGCCTAAAAGTTTCACCTCTACATCATAAATGCTCGGCTGTAACAAGAAATTAACATAGAACATAGCGCTAATCACGAGGAAATGCCACGAAAAGGATGTAGAGCAGCAGTATTGTCTTATTCTGCCATCGAACGATGGCAAGTTAGATGCGAAACGACGAAAATCTCCGCCAAGTTCAGGTGCAAGAACTGTAGAAACCAAGGAACCTCAGTCCTACCTAATAACCAAGTATATATATTATTTATTTATTTATTTTTGTTAATTCTTGATACCTAGAGACTGTCATATTCAGTGTGCGAAAAACCTCTGTTAGTAAAAGGGTTAATGAAGACTTCATGTAACTCTTCCATTTCCGAAAGTCTCTCTTCATATGAATAAAATCAATTATAGACAGAATACGTATATATTAATATATATATTATAAACACACACACACACACACACACACACACACACACACACACACACACATTAAAGAGTCGTCGTACTATAAGGTTACGAGTGTGGCAAGGATTCAGATCAGGAAAAAAAACTGTCTTTATTCATCTGTTATCCCTGTTTCTTTTTTCTTTTTTTTTTCTTACAGAGATTTTTTTGTACAGGATGACTGGCAGTATTAACCTTAAACTGATATACTGATTTTAGATCGGCCTTGAGCTAATCTCTCTCTCTCTCTCTCTCTCAAACAGAATACTGCATTTCCTCCCTCTTCTCCTTAGCCATAATTATTCCCTACCTCCTCTTCTCCTCCTCCTCGCGATGACCTATAAAACTTGTTCTTAATTCTCGTCGTTTATATTTGCCCCTTTATTTTCATTCTTCCTCTTCCTCCTACCTCCTTCCCACTCCCTTTTTCTTCTCCTCTAACCCTTCTCCTGCTCTACCTCTACTTCCTCTTCCTCTTCCCCTCCTCTCTTCATCTTCGTCCTTTCCCCCCCCTCTCCTTCATCTTCATCCATTATACCAGTATCCTTCTTATCTGTATCCATTTCCGTCCTCACTTTAATTTCTTTTCATTTTCCTCCTCATCCTTTTCCTCTTCCTCCTTCTCTTTTAGTGTACCCAGCAGCCATGACCTATAACACTACCATACCTCACCTTTCCTTAATCTGACTCCGTTCTAGATGTCTGTCTCTCTCTCTCTCTCTCTCTCTCTCTCTCTCTCTCTCTCTCTCTCTCTCTCTCTCTGTACAATATATATATCATCATTCATTCATCATCCAATCCATTGTTGTCCTATGACGAGCGCAGCAGTACGGGGCTATGCAAGTTGGTCCTGACATTTAAGATGAGAATGACCAGCCTTAATCCCTGAGTAGCATTACGTGAGCAATAAACCCCAACCACCCCTTGGAAATAAACCTGCGCCAGCTCAATCCAATTGGAACGCCTTAATTACCCAGGCGCCATTATTTGGTTATATGGTTACCACTCAGTGTAATAAATGGTTTCCTGGTGTACAGGAAACCATTTGGCTTGTCACCCAGTGTAAAGTCACCCGTAGACAGAAGGAGGAAAAAAGAATGAAAGAAAGACAAAAGAGGAGGGAAGGAAAGAGGAGAAAAAGGCAGGCAACCAAGAGCAGCACTACACCGAGTGGATGGTGGACGCCGTCACCTACCACTATAATATATATATATATATATATATATATATATATATATATATATATATATATGCACACAAGATATGCTGTAGCCATATCCTAAAACGGAAGCTCCGTCATTGCTACAAGTTTCAACTTACGGTATGGAAAAGTCTTAGGACTGCTTGCTATTTCTTTACTCGTACAGCTGTCAAACACGACTGTCAAGTCAAAGTGAATATTAACGCGAAAAACAAAACGAAACAAAAAATCTCGGCGCCACGTTATCTGTTTATATTGTAAAAAAATCCTTTATGAATGCTCCTGACTCTTCCTCTTTCCCATGCTCTAAAGCTCCATATCCATCCCTCTCCCTCCTCCTCCACTTTCTTTACCTTTCTCCCTTTTCCTCTCAATCTCCACCATTCCATCACATACCTCCTCCCCCCGTTTCCTTACCCCTCCCCCTTTTCCCTTTCCATTACTTCGCTCCTCTTCTCTCCCCTCCCCTTACATCTCTTCCTTTCTATCAACATTGCTCCCTCTCCGCTTCCTCCAACGCATCTTCCCCGTTCTCCTCTTCATCCCGACCATCCCTCCCCTCCCCTCCTATCTCTTTCCTCCCCCCCATCTCTCCCTTCTTTACCCCTCCCCCGTGTAATAAGATGCAGGACCTCAGTTTTATGACGGTGTGGGATGGCAGAAGGGATGGTACTCCTTTGTGCATAATAACAGCGACATAACCCCCACTAAGACCCCTCCTCAGCCCCCATCAAACCCCTCTACAACCCCACATGACCATAAAAAACCCTAACCTCATCCACGGAACCCGTTATATCCGCCCGAACTTAACCACGAATCTTCGAGGATGTCATTAGTATCGCTCAAACTATATCACGAGCTTTCTGGCAACTTCAACAATATTAAACCTTTCTAAAGCCCCAAGGAAACCCCACAGACTTCTATCCCAACCCCAGAACATACAATACACCCCCATTGACCCTGAAAATCTTTAATATTACCAAAACCAACATATCTACAGCTCATTAAATCGTCGAAATATCAAAATGTGTTACCCTTCGGCAGTATTTTAATAGAGTCCCATAAATCTTAGAACACGGCAACAGTATCCCCGCCTATCCCCTAAATTTCTTATTGGTTGAAGACACGTTTCCACGCCTCTCATTGGGTAAGAAGGGATTAGGGGCTTTTGTAATGGTTTTTGATTGGTTGATGTAAGAAGACTTGCTCTGACTGGGGATGTGTGATTGGTGGAGAACGGAGAGGGGCATGCGTTATTGCTATGAGAGAGAGAGAGAGAGAGAGAGAGAGAGAGAGAGAGAGAGAGAGAGAGAGAGAGAGAGACTGTCAGCAAAGGAAATACACTCAATAATAAAATCCAATAATAATGGGTGGAATTAAGAAAGCCAGACAAATTATACAGATGGATAGATAGATAGATAGATAGACAGAAACACACACACACACACACACACACACTCGTATACTGAGAGACAATGAAACAATGAAAACGCAGTCTTTGGTTTAAAGACAAATTGATAAAAAATTTCTGGGGGCAACACCTTTGAGTTATAAGAAAGATATTATCTAACAACTGGATAAGCCACGTGAAATCAGTGCAAACAGCCCCATCACATTTACACATTCCCTGCATGAAAAACTGTCAGTATCTGGTATGACTACTTTGTGCTCCAACACAAGCTCGCAAGCGATGAGGCACTGACAAACACAAACGACAAATGAAGCCTTGTGGGACAGCAGCCCAGTGATGTTGCAAGACTTGAGTCAGATCAGCAACGTTACGTGGTGGAATCTGTTGTTGTACACGTCCAAGTTCGACCTAGAAATGTTCAACTGTGTTCTGTCAGGTGACACTGAAGGCCAGTGCAACACTTCCACATTATGGCAACGAAGAAAATCTCGTGTTACCAGGCTGTATGAGGTCGTGCATTGTCGTGTTGAAAAACAAGCCTGTTGACGATGCCGCCACGTTGGCTCAACTGCCGAAGGAGAATTGGCTGTTAAATATTGTCCACGTATTGTTGCACTGTCAGGTTTCCTTGAACAAACACAAGCCGTGAAAGGACGTGAGCACTGATGGCTTCCCATACCGTACTGTTGCCACCTCCAAAGTGATCTTTCTCAATTATACAGTGACGTACAAAACGTTCCCCATGACGCCGGTAAGCTCTGGCTCGCCCATCAACTAAGGTCAGCCTGAACCTTAACTCATCTGAGAATATGACATCTTTCCACATCCGGTTGGCAAGATAACCCCTTGCTGCAGCCCAGTACTGTCTCGCAAGTCGGTGCTAGTGAGTCAAAATCTGACCTCAATAAGGTCGACGTGCACGAAGGCCTGCTTCAGCAAGACGTCGGAGAACTGTCCATGAACTAATGACCCTTCCTCTTGTTCCGATAATGTCATTGGCGGTTGCTGCAGCTGTCTATAAGCGATTCTGAAGACGCCGCAATATCGAGGTCATATCTTGCTGTCGTTGATCGCTGTGCACTTGGTCGTGAACGATCTTCCACCCTTCTAGTGAGTTGGCAGCGTGTCGGCAAACGTGATATCATCGAAGGGTGCTCATTAAATTGGCGGGCGACTTGATTCTGTTGTGTTCCCTAGTTCAGCATCCCGATGGTTTGATTTCTCTGTGCTAACGTTAGATATGGAATGATGATTATGCTTCTTAATGTCAACTCCAATGCATAGTAGGGGTGTAAACCCACACCTTCCGTATGCAAAAAAAAAAAAATAAATAAAAGCTCGTGCAAGTAAAGAACAGAACTCACGGATATGTTTCTATTAAATTATATATCATCCTCAAGGAGGTCGGAAGTGGTTCAAATCTACCATATATGTAAATAATCAAGTATTAGTCTCTGTGACTCAGACTTTGCCCTGTATACCTCTCTTCTAGCCCTCCGCTTGGTGTCATTGATTCATTTCTTCACCACTTCACATCAGATTTGGTACAACTGTACCTTGGCTAAATGAACCTATTTTTTAAAAATGTATCTGAATGGGATTTCTGGGATCACAGAACAAACCAAGCAAACACATATTTAATGAAATGTACAATGAACCAAAATAGAATCGGCTCTGTTACCGCAAGTATCATTATGAAACATAGATGAAGTATTGTGGAATATGGGCCATCCTCTGATCATAAGTACAAATATTGTTCATAATATTTAGTACGACTAGAAGCTGCATAAAACTTCACATATTAGCTACAGTACTATATTTCTGAGGCGCCAGATTAACAGATTAATGTGTGTCTGCATCCATCGAGCTCCAGCGGTGCGATGATTTTTTTTTTTTTTTTTTTCTGGCAAACTGCACATCACGAATCCATAGAGTGCATCACCTTCAGGGAAGAGACATTTACCATATTTGTGTGGAGACCATCTTGCAGTTCCTTAGCAATGTTGGCTATCTTTACTTTTCATTCAGTTTTCTGTATACTGCCAGGGGATTTTACTTAGCTTAAGAGACATTTTTCCAACTAGAAGGGTTAGATAAAGCTATCATACATTCCTTTACTTCATGAGGTCTTTCCTAAAACGGAATAAAATTGTCTGAAGGTGGTAGAAAAAAAGTGATGTCATCACTGTGAAGGAGGCTGAGTTATTTACACAAAAAATGTTGTCTATAAAAACAAGAATGAACCCATGCTTTTGTTTCTCTCTCTCTCTCTTTCTCTCTCTCATCAACCACTCCCACAGCCTTACCCATGTTCGGCGTTTTACTACCGGCCGAACCCATCTGCATATCCACACTGTCATTTGCATAGTGAACCAGACTAAGCCCATATCCCAAACTGCCATCTGAATATCCGGAATGGCTGCCTGTGCATATCCGGCAGGCATACCCGGACATGCCTTCTTATACATCCGGAAGGTGTTTATTGGAACGAAACTCTCAGGCTCCTGTGACTCACTCTCAAATGAATATAATCGTCTGGCATTGTAATTTTACCCATTACTGGATTTAGATTTCACGGAATCAGTTTTTCGAAATGTCATATACGGAAGGCATTACGTTAGGTTAGGCTAAGATTAAGCCGGAAGTAGACTTGCTTGTGAGTCTTAATTTCAAAATATAATACTACCGCTAGACAACATTTCGAAAAATTGAATCAGTAAAATCTAAATCCGGCAGTCCGCAAAATCACAGTCTCGTCTGGCCTCAGCTGGGTTAGAATACTTGAAGTCTTTCGATCACGAAAAAGTTTTCGTTCACAATATCATTGCTATGAAGCCTGTGACTTACTCTCACCTAGCCTAAAGAAAATCGTCTAGCCCTAGCTGGAACTGAATACTACAGTTGTTCCGATCACAGAGGATTATAAGTAAAGACAGAATCCTCGTTTTGTATTATGGATGCAAAACTATATTAAGCGATGCAGGCAACCTGCAGTTAAGTACCAAACTGTAATATGAAAAAAAAAAAAAAATGAATAGATGCTCCAGTCTCCAATGCCACACAGAACCCCTTCCATGCAGGGATGTATTTTTTCATTAATTCTGGCAGCCACCTAATATTTTTGTTCAACTTAGGATGTACTTCGAGTAGCAAAAGAAATAATGAGCAAAGTCCCTCCAAAGCTGATGAAAATAGTCTGGAAGTAGCACGATTAACACACGCACACATAAGTAAACAAACAAACGTACACACACACACACACACACACACACACACACACACACACACAGTTTGAGGAGGATATCATAAATAAAAGTAGTGATCAACCGAAGCTATTTTACAGCTACATCAGAAGCAAAACCAAAGTAAAAGATAAAATACAATCCATTACGGACCAGGGAATCACCTATACACAAGAGAAGGATATTTGTGAAGCACTAAATAAGAATTTCCAATCAGTTTTTACAGAAGAAACAAATTTTGAGAGGGGCTATGTGGAACATGCATGCCCTCACATACTACCAGAAATACAAATATCAGAAAAAGTAATACAGGAGGAGTTAAGTAAATTAGACAGAGGAAAAGCAAATGGTCCTGATGAAATTTCATGTTGGGTGATACATGAATGTGCAAAGGAGTTAAGTAAACCATTATTTTTAATTTTCAAGAAATCCTTGAGTCAAGGTAAACTACCTGATATTTGGAAGAAAGCAAACATTGTCCCCTTATTCAAGAAAGGGAACAGACAAAATCCACTAAACTACCGACCAGTATCACTGACCAGTGTTGTAAGCAAGGTATTAGAAAAGCTTATAAGAAAAGCTTGGGTAAAACATTTAGAAGAAAACAATATGATAACAGAAAGACAGTTTGGTTTCAGAAAAGGAAAATCATGCATTACTAATCTGTTGAGCTACTATGACAGAGTAACAGACACAATACAGGAAAGAGAAGGATGCGTGGACAGTATCTATTTAGATTTCAAGAAAGCATTTGACACAGTACCACACCAAAGACTTTTATGGAAACTGTACCATCAAGGAGGAATTCGAGGCAAACTGTATTGTTGGATGCAAGATTTTCTCACAAAAAGAGAAATGAGAACAGTACTAAGGGGAAATTACTCATCATGGAAAGAAGTGACTAGTGGAATACCACAGGGCTCAGTGCTGGCACCAATTATGTTTTTAGTGTATATAAATGATATAGACAGTAACACTGGAAATGAAAGCTATCTAAATATGTTTGCAGATGATGCAAAAATACAAAGGAGAATTACTAACACAGACTCTTGTAAAGAGCTACAAGAAGAATTAAATAAGCTTCATGAATGGAGTAATACATGGCAAATGGAATTCATTGTGGACAAGTGTCATGTAATCAAGTTTGGTAAAAGTGGAAAAAGACCTAATTGGGATTATACGTTAGGAAATAAAACCCTACACACATCAGAAAGAGAGAAGGACCTAGGTGTGATTATCAATAACAGACTATCTCCGGCTGATCACATCAGTGAGAAGGTACGGAACATGTATACACTGCTTGCGAATATGAGAATAGCATTCACATACATAAATGAAGACATGCTAAGAAGGATAATAACATCATTCATCAGACCAACCCTGGAGTATGCATCAGTAGTCTGGAGTCCTCATCTCAAAAAACACATAGACAAGATTGAAAAAGTTCAAAGGGCCGCTACAAGATGGGTACCAAGCTTAAGGGGTCTAAGCTAAGAAGAAAGACTAAATAAACTGAATCTACCAACACTACAGGAGAGAAGGAAAAGAGGTGACATGATAATGCTATATAAATGCATATCAGGGAAGGAGAAAATTGACATAAATGATTACTTAACCTATGGGGAAGCATCAGCAAGAGGACACTGCAAAAAACTGCATAAGTAGAGAGGTGATAAAGACGTAAGGAAATTCAGTTTCCCAAACAGAGCAATTGATCAGTGGCATGCACTACCGAATGAAATAGTGTGTGCCAAAACAATTCACAAATTTAAGGATATGTACGATAAATATGGTTTAAGACACGGGACAGTACGAGCTTGACTCATTCCTGTAAAGATACAATTAGGTAAGAACAATTAGGTAAGAATTAGGTAAGAACACACACACACACACACACACACACACACAAAACCACTTTTTTCATTTCACTTTCCATTCTCCCTCCTGTTTCCTCCTCCAACACCTCAGAGAGAGAGAGGGGGGGGGGGATGCAGTGGCGTTCGTGCTGCAGATGTCGTTTGCCATATAATGCCCTGTTGGGCCATTTCTCTACGTCCACCAAAACTAACTTCGTCCTGCCCTATCCAATTCATTTCCAACAGATGGATTCCCTTCCCTAGTCAACCATCCGCTAGTTAATTAATGCACTTTCTGCTCAGCGTTAGGAGGCCATGCTGGATTCTTTCACTTCAGTGGCGTGAACCCACTGGGCTGCAAGCTGGAGTCGCCCTCTTCCCATAGTCTTCCATTCTCCTTTCAGGGAATAAGGAGGGAGTTCAGGATCGTTTTTACAACGGGACAGTCCCACAGCCCGTTTACATCACTATCACCATGTGCTGAGACACCTTCACGTGGTGGCACCAATATTACCGGGCAGCTCTGCTGCTCGGTTGCACAAACGTCCTTCAACTCCCTCTCTACTCCCTGAAAGGAAGACTGTGGGTCGCAGAAGCGCAGCTTCAGCCTGCATCCCACCAGGTTCACGAACAAATGAACCTGGGAAAACAACAGCAACAAATGCGATTATGTACTTTTCACTTTGTACTGTCTCCCTTCGGACGATTTCATTCAGTTCAGGAGAAACTTTTCCAAACGAGGGGACTGGATATAGCCTGCTTAAGCTTTTCCAGTACGGTGCTAGAGATTAATTTTACGTCGAATAAAATCGTCGATGGCTGTAAGAAAAAACTAAACAAGCACAAAAGTGCCAGGTGCGGAAGCTTGAAGGCCCTTGGTGTGGTGTGATGTAGGAGGGTGATTTTGTGTGGTATGGTGTGAAAGTGTGGTTTGGTGCAGAAGGGTGATTTTGTGGGGTGTGGTGTGGGAAGATGATATTGTGTGGTTTGGTGTGAAAGGGTGCTGTGATGAGGGAAGGTAATTCTGTGTGGTGTGATGTGAGAAGGTAGTGTGGGAGGGTAATTTTGTGTGTTATAGTGTGCCAGGGTGGTGTGATGTGCGAGGGTAATTTGTGTGGTGTGGTGTAGGAGGGCGAGTTTGTGTGGTATGGTGTGCCAGGGTGGTGTGGTCTGAGTGGGTAGTGCGATGCGGTGTGGTGTGGTGTGATATGGAAGGGTAGCTTGGTATGGAGTGAGTTGATGTGGTATGGTGTAGTGTGGCTTCGCTAAAGTCAATATAATCTACTGAAGTGAACAATCTCGTGTCCAAAAATAGTTCGTGAGAGACAGACGGACGCCGCCGCTCCTAGAGATGCTCTCCTGTGTAAAAGATACGTCATTGGAGGGAAGTTGTTAGTTGATAATACACTTTGTGGTCGTGGTTTGGGTGACCTGGGGCGATGGTTTGTTGTTAGGAGGTAGTTAGGAGGACATAAAAGTGAGTTGACACTGGATGGTTTTGGGTAAGGCTGATTGGGTGATTCGTATGCAGGGACGCAGGTGTGGGATGGGAGGAGGGTATAGAGAACCAGCTAAGTGAGGGGGTGAAGGGAGGAGGGAAAAGAGAAACAGAGGTGTGGGCAGAAGAGGTGAGTGCAGGGGGTGGGAGAGAGAGGAGGGAGGGAAGGGATTAGTGTGAGCTGGTTAAGGGAGGAAATTTAGGTGTGGGGAACTGAAAGTGTGGATGGGAAGGGGGGTATAATTGGGAAGGTGAGGTGAGTGAGGGGGTGGAGGAAGGGGTGATGAGGATGTAGGGGTAGGAGGAAGGAGGAATGTAGGACGATTCGGCCACGGACGTTTGGGCCATGGGTCACCAACCTAGGATGTTTTGAAGTGTGAAGTGTTGTGAACCTTATCTAACCTATAACCGAGCAGGAAAGGGTTAAGGATTTTTTTTTTTTTTTCAGGTTAGAGATGCCAGTAGGAGAGAATGGTTACTCTATGTAATATCTGAAGTCCTTGATTGCTACGCTCTTTTCACTCAGACGGCCTAAAACTTTCCATTTCCCCATCTTAAATGATTACGAGTAGCTGTAACGACAGATTAACACTAGAATATGATGCTAGTCATGAAGATGCGCCTTGGATAGGATGCACAGCAGAGCCGCATCATTGTCTTTTTCTGAGACTGAGATAAGTGAAGTAATCTGCAAAGGGACAAAAATCTGAGCCAAGTAAAGGTGAAAGGACTATAAGATTCTTCACAGTTGATCAAAATACTCTGTTGTAAGCCACAACCACAGCGAGAGATAACGAGATGCATGTTGAATAAGTTGCTGATGTGGTTAAAGGTAATCTCTCTCTCTCTCTCTCTCTCTCTCTCTCTCTCACACACACACACACACACACACACACACACACACACACACACACACACACTACCTCAACGCTAGAAGTCGTAAAATGGAGAGTGAATTTCCCTGCTGAAGCCAGGGGGGTCACCTTGAAACCCTCACTCACCTTCACCATCACTACCACCATCATCATTTATTTTTATCACCCACTATCACCATCATCTTTTTTTATTCTTCACTATTACTATCATCATTCACTATCGCCATCATTTTCACTTCAACCTTCACTATCGACTTCAGCAATACCATAATCATCAATTTATCATTTACTATCACGATCAGCATTATTCAATATCGTTCTCATTTTCACTTCAACTTTCACTATCATTATCTTCTTCATTTCAAACCTCAATGTTGCTTTCACTGTCATTTTTCATCATCAATGTCATCTCCATTTTCACTATCTTTGAAGTATCACCTACTAAGCCACTGTCATTTTTACCATTACCGTCACAATTAAAAATCATCTTCACTCTTCATCGTTATCACCCTCATCACAGTCATTATCACAACCACATCACTATTTTATCATTATTATCAATATCATCATCATCATCACCCACATTAACCATTCCCTCTCATCCACCTCCCCTTCCCCACCTTACTCTTTCTCTTTCCCACCTCCTCTTTCCTCTTCCATATCTTTCCCTTTCCCTCGCCTCCCTTTCTCTTCCCACCTTACTTTCTCTTCCCCCACTCCCCTCCTTTATTCTCCCTCCCCCTTCGTTTCCCTTCTCTTCCCCCTCCATCCATCCCTCTTCTTCCCTCCCTCCCTTCTTCCCTCCTTCCTTTCCTCTCTCTTGCTTCCCCTCTCCTTCTCTTCCTTTCCCTCTCCTTCTCTTCCTTTCCCTCCCCCTGCCCTCCCTCTCCTTCTTCCTCCCCTCCCAGTCCCCGTTCTCCCAAGCACACTTCCGTGTGCACCTGTGACCCCCCTCCCCCTCTCTCTCTCCGAATTCTTTCAGTCATATTTCCCCTCCTGCTCCTTTTTCTCACACATTCTTCCCTCTCTCCCATCTCTCTTCCACAGGCTGCCTCCCCTCTTTCCTCTCCCTTCCCTCCCTTTTCTCTTTCCCTCCCTCGGTCCCTCTCCTTCCCTCTTCCTTTCCCCTCCTCCCTGCCTCTCTTCCCCTTCCTCTTCCATCCCCCTTCCTTTCCATTCCCCCTCCTTTTTCCCTTCCGTCACCTCCATCCTTTTCCTTCCTCTTTCATCTCCTCTCTCTCTAACTCTCCTTCCCGTCCCTTCGCCTTTCCTCCTACCTTCCCCTTCCGTTTCCATCCCCTTTCCCATCTTTCTTCCATTCCTCCCCTCTTATCAATCTCTCTCTCCTCCCTCTCCTTCCTCCCTCTTCCTATCTCCAGTGGCATATCCAAACCAAGCTTCACCTCTTCACTAGAATAACGGATTTTCCAACTCATTCTTTCTATTCTCACAAGATTTTATTCAGTTTAGATGATACTGTTCGACTGCAACGGTTAACTATAGCCTCAGTAACTCGTTGGCTATAAGTGCATTTATTCTTACCTATGATCTCTAACCCCTTACAAATCGATTAACGGCCAGGTGTAGTCAGACTGCAGGGCTGATTAGACTAGCAACCAAGGAAGGACATTCCCACCTTACACCTAAGGCTCATCGAATTTCATAATACCACGACCTAGTACTACAGTAAATATAAGGGTTAAATTACGTAACAACAAAACGTCTACGCCAAACCACAAATTTATGTGCCGTACTCTCTTCACCTCAACCTGGTGATGTTTTCGTCCTTTTGGGACTTACTTCACGTACCTCAGTGATATAACAAGACAATATTACGGTTGTATATAGTTTCCATAGCACTTCCTCGCGATTCTCATCATGTTCTTGGAGTCGGTATACTGTTACAGCTCAGATTTAAGATGAAGACATGGCAATTTTAGGCTGTTAAAAGTATGAAATGTATGCTGCAGTCTTATTTCTTTTCTTTTCTTTATCCTTTATATTTTTTCTTTCATTTCCAAAATTTCAGTTACCGGGTATGCAACATACTGTCTGGGGCAAGGAACAAGCAGATGAGCTGAATTTCGTTATAACAGGCTTTACTGATATTCTACAAGACCCAGTAACATGTCATAAAAACACACATCTTTATCTCTTTTCTATCGCTACTTCAATGGTCACTGTTCCTCTGAACTGTCTGCATGCATTCCTCCACCTCTACGACAAGCGCGTAGCACCCGTCTAGCAGCAAACTCTCATCCTTTTTCTGTCCAACTCTCTAATGCAAGAGTTAACCGTTACTCTCAGTCCTTCATTTATGCAACAGGTCAACTCTGGAACTGTCTCCCTTTGTCTGTATTTTCTGCTTCCTATGATCTCCAGTCTTTCAAATTCAGTGTGTCCAGGCATCTCGAAATGAAAGGATCTTGAATTTGGCTCTCTCGTATTTTGTTTTTCTCTTGGAGGGAACAGTTTTGCGGGCTCGTTGCCTTTGGTTCCTTCTTCCTCACATAAAAAAAAGAAACACCCATTAATACCAGTGCACTAGCCTAGTCCTAAATGAGACATGTCTAGCATTCAGTGACTATGAACGGTGGGTATTACCGTCGAAGTGATATACGAAGGTGTGTGACATGTGGAACGGCTGCTTGACAGGGAACGGATTATTAAGCATATGCACAGAGTCACACACACACACACACACACACACTTTCCTACTTTCTCTTTCAGGTTATTCAAACTGTTAGCTTAAAAAGTATTATAGACTGTACCTTTTCCTTTTCAGTCTTTCCCAGGAAATTTCCACGTCAGTTTTTATATGCTGCATGGTGGTTTTTCTCACTTTTTCCTGCCAGTTTTTAACTGGAGGATTTGGAGGCGGGGGGAGCCTACTTGTTTTACTATCCTTATTCTTCAGCATGTAGAATTAGATCACGCAGTCATAGTCTGCCCTGTAACAAGTAGCCTCGAAAGGACCATAAGGTCTGTTGCTGTTTGCTTTCCTTTGTACTCCCTTCCCCCTTTCTTCTTTCCCTTCTACTTCCTTCCCTGTCTCCCCTAACTTTCAGCCTCTCTCTTACCTACCTCAACTCTTCCTCCATGCATCTGTCCTTTTCCCCTTTCCCCCTCTCCTCTCCCCCGTTATGTACCCTCCCCCTCCCACTCCTTCTCCCCAACTCTCCCTCCTCCCCCACAGGTGCGTTGGTCTGTACCCTGTGTCCTCCGTATCCTAGCAACACTTTCGTACCCGGCGACCGTGACCTAGAGAACTGCATGCCGGTCATTTAGCAGTGGGAATCTGTGATTGCTTGTGTGCGCAGGCTCCACTCTCTTTGCTTCCCCACCCACCCTTCATTTCGTGTTTAGTTTTTTCCATCTCTGAAACTCGTTGGATCTCCCCCTTTACATACCAAATTAGCTTAACTTGTAACTTTTCTTTCATGCTTCCCGGGTTTAACAAAAAAGAAAAATGACCAGCCCTAATGCTTGCTTAATGCACAGCTGACTGGGAAGGCGCGTAACCTTGACCCAGATAAGCCTAGTTACCGGAAATACCCTACAGGGAAACAGGCAGTCATCTTGAACACCCACACCCACCCACCCACCCACACACATACACATTCTTGGCAACCATCTACGGCGAAGAAATGAAAAATAGACCAAAATAATGACAGCCTGCGACTGGGTAAACGACTTCCCCACTGCCTGCATGCAATGTCTGGCAATTGCAACAACTGCTTGCAACAATTCGCGACCCCAATGAAAGAAGGCAATCAGTAACAGTGTAGCAGTCGGTCGGCGGTCCTGTTAGAGTTGGCTTCCCGTCGACCAACCAGGGTACAAAAGGGTGTAAATAAACTCCACGTTCTTGCTTTGTTGTCATATAGAGTGCATTCGGCCAATGTTGAGCCCTGTAACCGCAAAGCAAACCTGCGAACACAACTTTCCGCTCTTTTCCGGCAACGTTCACTTTCTCGTTGGCTCCAGTAGCCTCTTTATTCCTGAATACTTTGTGTTAGGAGGTATATAGTTGTACTTAGAACTGAAGACGGACATATGTTAGGTTGAAGTATCCGGCAACCGAACGTACCCAGTGGAAAAACAGAGGACGAAAAATGCAGGTTGCATCACTCAAGCGCTTGATGGAATGCATTCGTACCTACATGTGCATAGTCCCTTTTTCTGCCTTTAGTTTCCTTCAGTCAGACTCCGAAAGAAAAATCTGCATTAACGACAGTTGGCATTCGAGTTTCTGGCGCATTTTCACATATATGTATGCGCTTCTTCAAAGATGGGGTTTGGTGTGTGCGGAGTGGTGGGTACATTCATGAATGACTGTAAGCACGTTGTGTTGTACAACCCGGAATGCATACAACTTCAATACTCTACTTGTATTTATTATTCTAGATCTGCCAGCCACGCAGATGGAGTTCAAGGGATGTTAACAGTGTCTGGCCTTTTATATGACACCTCTGCAAATCGATAGGCTATACATCTGGCACAGCGCGGAGTTTGGTGAGATTTGGCAACTTTAAAGCATGAGACCAAACGCGCGAACAGGAATAAAGGTGTGGTGTTCTATTGCTCCCCGCTCTAACAATGCATAAATTCCAATGTGCTAGCTGTCTGACACCACCCTTTTAAGTGAAGTGCAGCGCATCTGAGGGCCAGAGAGCGAATCTGCAAAGATTAGCGAGAGGATTTGCCAGCCTACAGTAGGTCTACCGTTAGCAACTGTAATCTTACCCTCCGAGTTAGATTTTTTTTTTTTTTTTCAACTGTGATAGTTGGCTTATTTTCCAGTTTGTATCCACGTAAGTGGCTTTTGTTAACAGTTAATTCCCAAATGACCTATTCGATAGGCCATTCGGTAAAAGAGCTTAGGAAGCCATCATCTTTAGATCTAAAAAACATTCATGGAGCATTTTCTTACTTTTCGTGAAATTTTAGACACTGACGTATCTTATCTTCAAGCGTTGTTGCAATGCAAGATATTTATATTTGGAGCTTTGTTGCAAAGCTATATATATATATATATATATATATATATATATATATATATATATATATATATATATATATATATATATATATGTGTGTGTGTGTGTGTGTGTGTGTGTGTGTAGACTGGTGCTGTATTCGAGACGAGTGTTTGTGATTATCAAATATAATTGTACTATGGAAAATGTAGCCTGCATTTGCAAAAGGAGCTTTTTATCGCAACCATTCAGGCTAGCCAGGAGTATTAAGTTAAAATGTGATTTAATAATCTATGGTGTATGACCTCTCACCAGTAGTAATATCCAAGACAAGATTAAAATTCCAGCTGGTGATTTGTGACGGTGGTGAAATAACTGTGGGTGACAGATAAACGTACGCTAACATACTGTCTGACATACCGGCGACTTAAATCACCTGAAACAAAATAAAAGATTAGCGTACAGTTTAAAAAGGTAAAAATAATAGGCAAATTAATGGGGATTGCAAAACCAGCTACTGATACAGAGGATGACTGCATGAAGGACAGAATAAGTGATAGAGATTAAACTTACACTGGAAGGATAGGCTAAGGGCGATGAGAAAAAGTGAAATGAATAAGAACAGACAGAGATCGGGATTTTTTTTTTTTTTGTAATTCTTTCCCTGATGTTGTAGTCTCTATAGAAATACAGTTAAGTTTAGAGATATTCGGACGAAGAAGAACGACGGGAAGAAAGAAAAGCATTTTAAAAAACGATAACAGCTTAGCCTAACTTTAACTAACCTAACCAATCCTATTCCTAATCAGCCAAACATTACTTGATCTAACCAACCTATCCTAACATCATTAAACCTAACCTGTCCTAATCAACTGAACATCACCTAACCTAACTTAATTAAACCTAACCCAGCAGCCCACGGAAAAAAAAAAAAATTGTGATCCATACCTTGCTTTGGAGGATATAGTTTCGAAGCCGCATTTAAGAAGTGGTTGCTTGGAGTACTTCATCTGGAATATGAATTTGACCAAGTATCCAACGAAATGATGCTTCCAGCGCTCAAGTCTTGGAACAGATTTCTTAATTTCCAACCATCTACGCTCAATGGTGTTGGTATGAACTAAGACGTCTGAGTTTACGAAATTGAGACTGTGATTTATTGTCATTTACTGGAACCTATCACTCCTAGCAGTCATAAGCCTTCCAGCAATCACTGATTATAATTGTCCCTGGCTTCACTTTGTCTAATGATCGCTAGGAGAGTTACTGAGGTTCAGTTTTTAACAGGCGCCTCAAAACACTCGTCTGCTTCTACATATCCCGCCAGAAATCCAATACCCTTCAGTAGCTCGTCCTAGATTGTATCTGCCCGTCCAAATTTAGATTCAAACTCAGCTATTTCACTTTCACCTCAAACTGGTATATTTTGAATAAGACGCCTGTAAATCAGTACTTCACGAAAAAAAATTTGCCAAGTCACATATTGTCTATTCACTTAATCGCAGTTCTTCCCCAGCTACATTGTAACAAAACCACTTCCAGGCACAAAATACACAAGAACGAGCTTCAGTGTCCAGTTTGCTCCTTTCAAACCAAGAATTTTTGAAGACTGATGTCACACACCACACGCGTCTTGCTCTCTGAGACGTCCAATAGCTCTACATCTAAATGACCACTTTTTGTAGTCAATTGTGCTAATACTAGAACATTTAGGACAGCACTGTTCTCTATCAGTCAAATAATAATCAGATGTATATTCGATCAGGAAGTCTTAATTTCCCAAAATAATAACGATAAAACTCAACAAATCCCAACTGCCATCCTTCACAAATTTCCCGCGCCCCTCCTGTTTTAATGTTTTGTAGCCCACAATCTCTCTTTCGAGGCACTGGGAGGGAGTTAACGTAAATGTGAAGAGTGACGCACGGATTCGAGCTGTTTTCCTATAGACTTAAATTCTCAGGGAAAATAATTTTAGTATTAGATGCGTCTCTGGTGATTAACATTTGACTTTTGATCAAAAAATATTGGAAAACAAACGAAATATACCTACTGAGCGATATTACAGACAGTCGCCTGAACGCCTCCAAGAGCGTTTTTACTGCCGATCCCGCGCTCTGGACATGACGTCAGTACACCAAAACAAACTCAAATGTATAGTTTAAAACCATAAATGGCAGTGGAAGCCTAACTGGGAGCATTGAAACCTAACTGGAGGGGCTTCGCCCCCATACCCCCCAATTATTATAACCTACCTAATAGTGTAAACTAAAATATGCATTACACAAAACTTGCGCCGAAACATTATCTTGCGTTAAGAGCGTTCGTTAATCGTGCCGCAATCGTCCAACGACGGCGAAGGTAGGTGCAATCATAAAGCAAATCTTTACATAAATCACACAAGAGACATCCATTAAAACGTGATACAGGTTAGCAAAACAGCGCTTGGCGATTATATTGAATCACTTCACATTCCGTGAAATATAAGGTACGTGCAGTGTTACGTACAGTAAAAAAGAAAGAAAAAAAAAAAGCCAAAGTATATACACTAATCTATAAAAAATAACAAAGGATTCTGTCAAAACTTCATTCCAATAGAAAATCTGGAAATAGGGCTTCACTGATGTACATATTTAAGAAAATTAGTTTGAGAATGGACGCAGCATAGTATCACATTTCAGGAGCTCGCCAACTCTTCTTCTTCTTGTACTTCTTCTTGTGACCTTTGTAGCTTTGTATCGCTTCGTAGGTCCTCCTCCTCTTCTTGCTCCTTATCCTCTTCTCTTTTTTTTTATCACACTTCACTTCTACTTTCTTACTTTGCTTTTTTTTTTATATTTTTTTATTGTCTTTCTTGCTGTTGTCTTTTCTTCATTGTTAAGAATATTTTTGCAACCTTGATTGTTCTTCCAGTTTCTCATCCCCATATAGTCCCAGTACTATTTAATGATAATAGAATGTGCTGTATATTACAAATTTTTTAGTGATTTCTAAGAACAAGTTAGCAGCGTTTGATTTTGAATGTGGCAACATTGCCTCGTCAAAACATTACGGTCGCTTACAAGTATTGTATTGCTATAGTGCATTTTAACTTATTTGGACCTCTTATGAGTTTTGACGACCAAATAGGTAAAGTCATGGGATGAGATTGTGGAGAGGTTATAATAGTGCAGTATGAAGGGGAGGAAGAAAATATATTAATAGCAATGGCGATAGTGTTAGACGAGATAGACTTAACTCGTTAAATCTACCGTAGAAGCACCTTACCAAATCAGTTCTTCATCTTCCTGATAGTCTGTTATGTTTTTCGGATTATTTCTGGGGTGGTAAATAAACTTTTCTTGTTAAATTTGTTTTACTATTGTTTTAAGCTGTTTCACCATGACTAAAAGGGCTTCCCAAACCTAGCAGTTTAACTAAACCAAACCTAGTATAACTACCTAATGCTTTAACCAAACTAAACCTCCTGTTGAGAAATGAGAAACGAAGTCCACCGTTGAGTACATTCGACTAAGATTCTTCCTTTATATTGGAAACAAAACTGGAGGTTCAGCTTGAGAGGTGTGATGATAGTAACTGGAGATATTTTTCGGTAGGTAAATGTCATTTATCACCTTGAAAATAGAAAAATACAGAAAAGTCATTTTTTGGTAATTCACATCATGATTTCAAAACAAAAAATATATTTTGTGGTTGGTTTTGGTGTGATTTGCATGAATTTGAACTTCATTTTTGTCAGAAATCACTTACCGTATATTGGAGATTAGGTCTACCCAAGGCAAAATATATATATATATTCATATATATGCCTACTTTTGGGTAGTTAAGGAAGCGGCCAGGTCGCCTGCGACAGTGTATACCAACGATCTCACTGGCTGGCCGTGTTGTTTACCAACCATCGCTCTGTTTGGAGGCTTCAGTGTATCCCGTGTCAAAACAATGGGAATCTTAATGATTTAACCAAACTTAACCTAATTCAACTTTACCTCACATGCTTTTGACAGCCAGCTTTCAAATGTAAAAAATGTGGTTTAAGAACATTAAATATGGCCAGCTACTGGCAGATGTCAGCGGAGATCAGAGGTAATTAAATATAGGCTGTAAATGTTAAGTATACTGTATACCCTATTTCCGAAAACAAATTTATAGTGGCATAAATTCAAAATAACGAGGTCTACAGCATGGTTGTGTCAGATATCCTGGATCGAGTGGTGTGAATTACTGAAAATTGACCAAACAAACTTCAGGAACATGAATTAGTAAAGTCATTCTGCAGCTTCAAGTAAAGCATACATTTACCATTAAATCCTTTAAGCTGATTGTTTTATAATTTTATTCTTGGAGTGGTTGTATTGCAGTTTTGGGCAATCATGCCCCCTAGGTTAGTTAGGCAAATTTGTTAGCTGCCATAGTTTATAGACCTTTTTCACTAAATTGGCCTGACTTGCCTTTTTTTTTTTTCAGCTCGTTTCACATAACTTGATGGCAGAATAAGATGACACTGTGGCTCTGCATCTTTTCCTTAGAACATCTTCCTTACTGGGATCATATTTTAGTGTCACTGTATTGGTACAGGTTAGCAGCTGAATGATTACTAGCTCCAGTAAGTATAGCCTAAATGTTATGTACATAGTTCTGTTTGTATTGAGTAAGAGAGCACAAGTGCAGTCAGCAACAGGAAAATTAATAGTATACACTTATGGTCATTGTTTGAGAGATCTTAATTGGTAACACAGCACTGAGAAATGAAAGAATAACAAGCATCCTGAGTTGTTTGTATCATTAGTGTACATAAACATTTGTGAATACAGGTATACCTCAGTTTAATGATGCAATTGGTTAAGTAAAAACCCATCGTTAGGCAGGGTATCGTGTGTCGGGGTAGTTTTGATATGTAAAGTAATGGGATGCGTTTTTCAGCCTTGGGTTCTCCCCAACCAAGTCCAAAACCCACTCAAATCCCAAAACTAGTTTAAAATCAATCTAAATGGCCTAAAAGCTGTAAAAGAAGCAAACCTAAGCCAAACACCTGTTAATAACTCACAAAAACCAACAAATAAAATCTGAAAATAGTCAAATATACGTCTGGAAAAACCCAAGCTTATTAAACTGTACCCCAGAATGACAGTGTTCACCCTACCTATGGCTAAAACACATTAATCTAAGTCTAAAAAACAGTTTATAAATCAGCCTAAAGACACAGACACAATTTTAGTCTAAAATACTCAAAGTCAAATGGCCACCCTTATGGGATTATGGTGTCTGGCAATAGATAGATCATCAAAATTGATAAAAAAATCAAAACCCATTGTTAAACTAGTGTTTGGCCATCAATAGGCTGGATATGGTGGTACGTATTTCTACCCCCATACAGGTGTACCTGTATATCAGTGATACAGGTGTACCTGTATATCAGTGATTCTCAAACTATGGGTCACGACCCAAAGGTGGGTCGCAAGAGGAATTTTGATGGGTCACAGGGACATAGGAGAGGCCTAATGCTTTCAGTGTATATTATTTACTTAATTGAAATTGTAATTATCCTTATTACTATCTATCTATTGCCAGATGCCTTAATCCCGTACGGGGTGGCCACAGACAAATCGCCTCCACGTCACCCTTTCCCCCACCATTTCACAGCCCAGCTCCCAACTCACACCCTCCTCTCTCATGTACCTCTCCATTCCATCCCTCCATCTCATCCTTGGCCTCCCCCTCCCTCTCCCCCCCTCCATCTCACTCATATACACTCTCCTTGTCAGTCTCTCACCCTCCATCCTCTCCACATGGCCAAACCACCTCAGTGTGTTCCTCATAATGCTTCATATCACATCCACATCCACACCACAACTCTCCTTTATATCCTCATTTGTCAGCCTGTCCCTCCATGTGACTCCACAAGCTCCTCTTAAGTAACTCATTTCCACTGCTCTCACTCTTGACTTGTCTGCTTCCAACAATGTCCAAGCTTCACTTCCATACGTTGGAGTTGGTATCACAATACTGTCACGTAGTAACTTTTTCACTTCCATGCTCACTTCCCTGTTTCTTATCACTACTTTCAAGGAACCAGCAACCTTTCTTCATTGTTGTACCATTTCAAGCACTTCACCCTCCAAACTTCCATCCCTACTCATCACTCTATCCAAGTACTTAAATGCACTCACATTTTCCATTTCCTCCTCATCCAGCCTCACTGTACAGTACATTCACTGACTTCACCTCTCTCAAAGACCATCACTTTACTCTTCCCTACATTCACCTTTAGATTCTGTTTCATACACACTCTCCCAGACTCATCCACCAAGCCTTGCAGCTCCCCTTCGTCTTCCCTTAACAACACAATATCATCTGCAAACAACAGTACAGAGAGTTTCCAAACAATACCCTCTCTTACTAGCACCACTTCAACATCCACTGCCCCACCTTGTATCTCTTTTATTACTCCATCCATGTACAGATTGAACAACCACAGAGACATGACACATTCCTGTTTCAACCCAACATTCAAAGAGAAAAATTAACTCAGTTCACCATCCCCACGCACTGTAGCCTTAGCACCCTCATACATACTCTTCACAGCATTCAACAACTTCCCAGCTACTCCATATATTCATAATACTTTCCACAGTCCTTGCTTATCCATATCATCTCCCTCAAAATTATTTTCTTTTGTAAAATCTATCTATCTATTGCCAGACGCCTCAATTCTGTTCGGGGTGGCCATAAACAAATCGCCTCCATGTCGCCCTGTCCCCCGCCATTCCACTGCCCTGCTCCCAACTCACACCCCCCTCTCTCTATACCTCTCCACCCCATCCCTCCATCTCATCCTCGGCCTCCCCTTCCTTATCCCCCCCTCCACCTCACTCATATACACTCTCTTCGTCAGTCTTTCACCCTCCATCCTCTCCACATGGCCAAACCACCTGTGTATTCCCCCTAACACTTCCTATCACATCCACATCCACACCACAACGCTGCTTTATATCCTCATTTGTCAATCTCTCTCTCCATGTGACTCCACAGGCTCCTCATAAATAACTCATTTTTTGTAAAAACTGATTGGAAATTTTTATTTAGTGCTTCACAGATATCTCTCTCTTGTGTATAGATGGTCCCCTTGTCCATAATGGACTGTATATTATTTTTAAATATATTATTATTATTTTTTGGCCTGCCCTATAATTTAAATGTATTATTATTTTTTTGGGGGGGCCCATCCCTTATAGGATTAAGGTGTCTGGCTGTAAACTGACATATACTGTTTATATAGATAGATCATTATTATTTTTTTTTTTCAGGCCAGACAATACCCCCTTTGAAGATGGCACATTGGCATTAACCCTGGAGTTGACAGAGGAGTAGCCCAGCAAACCTGCCACTGTCAAGTTGGTCAGCAAAATGTTCCAGCCGAGTGTTTATGCCGATGGTGGCATTTGCTGGGACATTCTACAGAACAAATGGTCAGCCACGTATGATGTAGCTGCCATCCATACCTCTGTACAAGTGAGTGTTTGGATCTGTTTCATTGGATGTAACTGGGACACTTGCACACCTTGAATACTTAGTTGTATGACATTTGGTGAGCCTTGGTTAAGTGCTTTGATGCTGTTTGAGCAGGTAAAGTCTTTTATTTACATATCCCATGACACTGGTGTGAGAGGCCAGCTGGTTGTGAGCTGAAGAATGTGATGGGAGAAAATAGGGCATAGGAGAAGAGACAGAGACTTCCCCGAGGACTGATAAGCTCTTAAAGCTTGAAGAACTGTCTGATTCTAATTTTTGGCATTTTCTCTTCCCTTGTCTCTTATTGATGATGATGATGATGAACACTAACAACTCATTTGTTTACAGTCGTTCCTGGATGATCTGATCCCCAGTTCCCCACCCAACAATCTGTCTGTGCAGCTTTATCAAAAGAACAAACATGAATATGAGAAGCGTGTGTCCACCATTGTCAAGCAGAGCTGGTTAAATTTTCAGGTAAGCCATAAATATAATTCTTTCACCTAATCTTCGCCCAGGTTTGTTTCCTTTTGCAGCTTCCTACAATTGTGAGGTGGGTATGAGTCCTTTAGTCATGGAATTTTGGTATGAGAGCAAGCCACTCATTCATATATCTCAAGGATGTCCAGAATAACAGTAAAAAACCTGTTTGGCAGTCAGAGGAACTCTTAGTATCAGACCATCATATTATTATTTCATCCATCCATCCATCATCCAATCCTACATTTCCCCATGAGGAGCGTAGGAGCCCGGGGCTAGGCAGTTGGTCCCGACATTTAAGATGATAGTGACCAGCCTTACTCATCCCTGAGTGGCATTACATGAGCAATCAACCCCAACCATACCTTGGATATAAACCCTCACGGGCTCAAACCGATTGGAGAGCTTTAATTACTCACTATGGTGGTACCACTCTAAACTGGCGTTTTGGGTGGGGCACGAACCTCTGTACAGTGTTGCCACGTTTTCCATACCCATGATGCCTCTCTCTCTCTCTCTCTCTCTCTCCTGGGGGGAGATGTGCATCACCCTAGAGAATTTTGTTTCTTTTGTGTGTCTTATAAATGTGCTTTCATTTCTTTATTTTTGTTTTTAATTATATTATTGTTTTACATGTGGCGTCAGATTACCTCGGTGTTGCGGCGCCTTGATTTGTTTTCATTCAATCATTCTCACTCTCCTTCCTTCCCTCCCTTCATCTTTCCCTTAGCTTGACAATGCACTGTAAAATATTTATGTCATGTTTCTGTATTGCCGTATAAATATTTTAAGCATAATAAGTTTACTGTTCTTTCATATATTATAATACACACGTTACCATTGTTTTCTTATGTGTTTATCTTATTGTGATGCCTTTTATGTATATATCAGAGCCGTTCGCATCGCGGGTATGGAACACGTGGCATCACCATACAGAGGTTCGTGCCCCACCCAAGCCACCAGTTTAGAGTGGTACCACCATAAACCACCAGGCGCCAAAATTTGGTTATATAGTTACCACCCAGCATAGTAAATGGTTTCCTGGTGTACAGGAAACCATTTGGCTTGTCACTCAGTGGAGAGTCACCCACAGGCAGAAGGAAGAGGAAAGAATGAAGGAAAGAAAGACAGAAGAGGGAGTGTAAATTCACCCTTAGGCAGAAGGACAAGGAAAGAATGAAGGAAAGAAAGACAGAAGAGAATGGAAGGAAAGAAGGATGGAGGAGAGGAAAGGGCAGACACCCGACAGCAGCACTACATTGAGTGAGTGGCTGGTGGGCACCCCCACCTACCACAATTATTATTATTATTATTATTATTATTATATCTCACTCTCATCTTAAATGTCGGGACCAACTGCCTAGCCCCAGGCTTCTATGCTCCTCATGGGGCAATGTAGGATTGGATGATGGATTATTATTATTATTATTATTTGGGAGACATGTCATGTGCTGCAGGTGGGTCTGGAGCGGCTCTGTGGCTAGAGTGAGAAGTGGTTGGAAGAAGTTCAGTGAGCTGTTGCCTCTCCTGACATTGAGAGGGCTCTCCCTCTGTGCCAAGATAACTGTATGCTGCATGTGTTTGGAGTGTCATGCTGTATGGTAGTGAGACCTGGGCAGTACAGGAAGAGGATCCTGTACTTGTTGGCTCAAACATACAGAATTAACATTGATTGGATGGATGTGTAATGCATCCTTGAATGCAAGGCACGGGGTACGGGGGCTAGGTTTACAACTAAGGAATTGAGAAGAAGGATGGTACTAGAGTGTATTGGTGTTGTGATGAGAAGGAGTAGACTGAGATGGTAAGGATATGTGGAGGGGATGGAGAATGACAATTTGGTGCAAAAAGTAAGTAATGTGAATGTCGAGGGTAGGGTTGCGAGAGGAAGACTGAAAAAGACCTGGGACGAGGTCATAGTGTTACCTCAGGGATAAGGGACTGAACAGGAAGGCTGCCATAGATTGAGCAGCATGGAGAACTGCCATTAGATGTCCAAGGCTGATTCATGCAAGTATGTTGGAACCTTTATAAACAATATGATCATTATGAATCTCATTATGCCTTAACTTTCTCCACCTCACAGGTATCAACACCTGAGAATACATAGCAGAATTATCCACCAGACAGACTCAATGGCCATTGACAAGACTCATCAGAAAATATGACTGGAGAAGGTAAGAGTTTTAAGATGTAGTAATGCGAGTATAAGTGGCTAGGGTAAGACTGGGAGAAGGAGGGAGGTGAGAAGACAGGAAGAAATCAGTAGGATAGAAGCTGTGGAAGCAATGAAGAAAGTCAAATTGGGGAAAGCCCCAGGAATTGATGGAGAGTGTGGTGAAATGCCGAAGCATGGGGGAGAGATAGTAGTAGAATGGATGTGGAAGATGTGCAGATTGGCCTGGGAGGAAGGTAGAGTCCCAGAGGATTGGAAGTCACGTATAATTATTCCCTTGTACAAAGGAAAAGGGGAAAAAGAAGTGTGTGGTAATCATAGGGGCATTTGTCTTCTTAGTGTAGTAGGAAAAGTGTGTAGTAGGATACTTATTAACAGAGTTATGGTAGGATACTTATTAACAGAGTTAGAGAATTAACAGAGGAATTAGTTGGAGAAGAACAGGGAGGCTTTAGGAAGGGAAGAGGTTGTGTAGATCAGATATTCATTCTTAGATCTTTAGTGGAAAAGTTTCTAGAGAAGGGAAAGAAGTTGTAGGCGGCCATCATGGATTTGGAGAAAGCATATGACAGGGTGGATAGGCAAGGATTGTGGAAAGTATTAAGAATATATGGAGTAGATGGGAAGTTGTTGAATGCTGTGAAGAGTATGTATGATGGTGCTAAGGCTGCAGTGCGTGTGGATGGTGAACTGAGTGAATTTTTCTCTTTGAAGGTTGGATTGAAACGGGGATTTGTCATGTCTCCATGGTTGTTCAATCTGTACATGGATGGGGTAATAAAAGAGATACAAGGTAGGGCAGTGGATGTTGGAGTGGCCCTGGTGAGAGAGGGTAGTGTTTGGAAACTCGCTGTTTGCAGATGATACTGTGTTGTTAAGGGAAGACGAAGGGGAGCTGCAAGGCTTGGTGGATGAGTTTGAGAGAGTGTGTAAGGAACGGAATCTAAAGGTGAATGTAGGGAAGAGTAAAGTGATGGTCTTTGAGAGAAGTGAAGTCAGTGAATGTACAGTGAGACTGGATGAGGAGGAAATGGAAACTGTGAGTGCATTCAAGTACTTGGGTAGTGTGATGAGTAATGATGGAAGTTTGGAGGGTGAAGTGCTTGAAAGGGTACAACAAGGAAGAAGGGTTGCTGGTTCCTTGAAAGCAGTGATAAGAAACAGGGAAGTGAGCATGGAAGTTAAAAAGCTACTACATGACAGTATTGTGATACCATCCCTAATGTATGGAAGTGAAGCTTGGACCTTGTTGGAGGGACAGAAGTGAAGAGTGAGAGCAGTGAAAATGAGTTATTTGAGAGAAGCATGTGGAGTTAAATGGAGAGACAGACTGACAAACTAGGATGTGAGGGAGCGTTGTGGTGTGGATGTGGATGAGATAGGAAGCATTAGGAGAAAATCATTGAGGTTGTTTGGCCATGTGGAGAGGATGGAGAGTGAGAGATTGTGTGTGTGAGATGGAGGGGGGGAGATGGTTTTGGAGGAAGGATAGGACCAGAATGTATTGGTATTGTGATGAGGAGAGGTAGACTGAGATGGTTTGGGCATGTGGAAAGGATGGAAGATGACAACTGGGTGTGGAGGGTGAGAGGTGTGAACGTCGAGGGTTGGGTTGTGAGAGACAGACCAAAAAAAACCTGGGAAGAGGCCATAGAGTGTGACCCAAGGGATAAGGCACTGAATAGGGAGGCTGCCAGAGATCAAGCAGCGTGGAAAGCCACAGTTAGGTGACCAAGGCTGGTGAGTAGAAGCATGTTGGAGTCTATAAACAATATGAAACAATACGACAAGGCTAAATTAAAATGAAAACAGTGGCGTCTCTCTGAATATCATCTTTCTTGACAGGCGGTGACTTTCAAAACGACAAGCTGAACGTTGGCCAGGAGTCTGTGGTGGAAGAATGTGCGGATTATCATCTTCATCGTTGTAGGGCTTGCTGTAAGTATGATGAGTCTGTCTGTCTATCTATCTGTCTATCTGCCTGTGTATGTATCTCTGTATGTCTGTCTATCTGTCTGTCTGTCTCTCTCTCTCTCTCTCTCTCTCTCTCTCTCTCTCTCTCTCTCTCTGTCACCATCCACTTACTTGACACACTACTACCTTTGGGTGACTACACTGAGTGACAAACTAAAAGAATGTATACAGCACTTCTTTGTGACTAGCATGAGAGTCTAGCATTAATGTATTCTTAATTTTAGGCCAAGTTAAAGTGATTTCCATAGCACTTCTTCTTGACTAGCATTCAGAGTGTGAGTAATATAATTTCCATGGCACTTCTTCGTGCCTAGCATCGTGATCCTAAGTGATTTATTTTGTGTATTACACCTTAATGTCCTTTTCTGTGTTGTATAAATTCTTCCAGTATCATCAAAGCTCCCTAACAACTTTTCATAAGTTAATTATTTTGTTCACTTCCTTGCTTACTTCCCGTTCCATATCACTGCTTTTAAAGAACCAGCAACCTTTCTTTCTTGTTGTACCCTGTCAAGCACTTCATCCTCTAAACGTCCATCCTTACTCATCACACTGCCCAAATACTTAAATGCACTCACATTTTCTATTTCCTCCTCATCCAACCTCACTGTACATTCACTGACTTCATTTCCCTCGAAGACCTTAACTTTACTCTTCCTTACATTCACCTTTAGATTCCGTTTCTTACACACTCTTCCAGACTCATCCACCAAGCCTTGCAGCTCCCCTTCGTCTTCACTTAACAACACAGTATCATCTGCAAACAACAGTACAGGGAGTTTCCAAACACTGCCCTCTTTCACTAGGGCCACTCCAACATCCACTGCCCTACCTTGTATCTCTTTTATAACTCCATCCATATACAGATTGAGTGATACCTACGCTAATTCTCTGTTATTTTTATGTCATAGATAGATAGATAGATAGATAGATACTTACACTATTTCTCCGTTATTTTCCAGATTAGCATATATGTGATTGGAGTGATGGCATGTGGGCTGAAGTGGCAGAAATGCACAGGAAATTAGTAGACAGAAAGCCAAGGTCAGAAAGTAGAAACAGCAGCTAAGTATGATTCTCATTGCGGCATTCTGGATTTTTTCAAGTTTTTCCAGCCTTCTTTCACCAAGGCAAGAGAGGACTGGGCTTGCATACTCTAATACCGATCTGACAGTAGTGAGGTACATCATTTTTAGTAGTGGTACACCCACCCCTGCACCACTATAGGCCATTGATCTCAAGGGCTGCAATTGTACCTTGCATTGCGTTATTATGTGGGTCATCTCGGCATCTTTACAGTCTGCTGTGTAGCCGACATACATACCTAGGTACTTGTAAATTCTCACCCTCTCGATGTTTTTGCCATTAATTACTAAATGTTTTTCCCCTAACGCACGGCACTGGAACTTTGTCTTACTCTCGTTAATTACAAGACCCAGACTTTTGATCAGGTTGCCGAACCTGTTCAGTGCAGTTTGCATAACATCAAAAGTTTTGGACTGTATCATGATGTCGTTGGCATAAATTACTGCACTGACCCCGAAACCCAGGTTTTCATGCGCCACTTTGTTCATTAAAAGATTGAAAAGTAATGGGCTTAGGACTCCTCCCTGTGGTGTACCAAGCTCTAGATCAGTGGTTCCCAAACTGGGGGCCATAACCTGAACCAAAGGAGTTTGACGAGTAGGTAGTCAGTGGAGAGAACTTACACAGGTTACACAGAAACAAAACCAAGAATCAGGCAGCTTGTTGATAATCTGCAACAACACCCTTCACACTGAGTGGAATGGGGATTCAAATGAAGGAAAAATGAACCTGGCATGAATGTTCAGAAGCAAATGGTCTGGGAGGAGGTGGGTGTGTCGCAACTGAAGGCCATGGTTGTGGCAGATAATTATGACTCACTATGATAGCATATCACTTCAGAATTATAAAGTTATCATTGTAAGATTCAGAGATCAGATCAAGTGCAATTAATACACTTTTTCAATCCAGTGATTTTTTTTTTTTTTATTGCTGAATCAGCTTTTTGCAATAATGTAATTTTTAATTACTCTAAGTATGGATTTTTTAAATGTGCATTTTATTATTCCTTTAGTACCATTTCAATAATTATCTAAGATTCAGCTAAGACAAAATACACATTTCTTTATTAATACTTAACAAAAGAGAAAATAACAAATGGAATCAATAAAATTACAAGATTTGCTTGAGTGATTTTTATATGGACATGATGAGTGTAGGACTGTAGTGTAGACAGTCACTGTAGTCATGGGTTATGGTTGGGGAAGGGGGGCCATGGACAAGGATCATGTATGAAAAGTGGGTAACGACCAGAAAAAGTTTGGGAACCACTGCTCTAGATGCTTTTCCCGGGACAGTGTCCCTTGGGTCCACACCTGAGCCCGCCCCCCAAAGAGATAATCCCCCACCCAGTGTAGCAATCTTCCCTTTACCCCCAAGCTAGCTAATTCATATAAAATTACTTCTCCATTGGCCTTATCGAATGCACCCTTGAGGTCAATGAATACCCTGCAGTAGTCAGTATCGCTAGAAAGGCACTTAATGACGGCGTCTTTTGTCCCTTTACCTTTCATAAAGCCATACAGATTCACACTAAGCATGTCACCTATGAGGAATATTATTCTCTCTAACATGATTCTTTCCATCATTTTTGAAAAGCATGATGTTAGTGAGACTGGTCTGTTTCCTCCAGTCACTTTGGGGATAGGGATGATAATTGCTTTTTTCCATGCTCTCGGTATTCTGTCCTCCCTGAGACTCATATTATACAAGTCTAACAGCGGGCCATCCTCCATGCTGGCCAGGCAGTTAATTATCTCATACCTAATTCCATCCTCACCAGGAGCTGTAGACCTTCCATTTTAAACTGCACGCAGTAGCTCATCCCTGGTTATGTCTGTGCCTGTCATGTCTTCGGTGTTTAACGCAGTAACAATGAAGCTTCTCCTATTGTCCTGCCATGCCCCTAATGCCTCCCTCACGTCGTGTGGCAGGCATTCACTGCTCGCCGCAGATGCCCACAACTTCATTAAGTCTTCAGCTAATTTTTCTGGGTGTGGGTGTGCTACGTTTATCACCTTTCTCCCTCTTACTTTGTTAACTTCTTTCCAAATTTCGGTTATGCTCTTACTGTTGCCTATCCTGTTAGTGAAATGTTCCCAATACTCCCCCCTTACTTCCCTTTTGGCCTGACTACAAATCTGGGCCAGTTCCTTCATTGCGGCTTTGCTTGCGTCACCCCTACCCATTTGCACCCATTTTCTGTGAGCCAGTCTCATCATTTGCGACAGTTGTTTTAATTCTTTATTGTTATAGTATTTGTCTGTATGGTATGAGCAATTTTTCTTCACGCGCCTTTTATGATTGAGTAATTCGTTAATAATCTTAACTAGGTCTTCGTAAAACTGGTCTACACTGCTCGGATGATAGCCACTATACCATTCCCGCACACCATCAATAAAGAAATCAACTTTATCTTTGGGTAGTGTTAATCGTTTTCTGCTATGTGTGATTTTTCGTTTTCCCAGTGGTATAGCGATAACAAGGGAGAAGTGATCACTTAGCAAGTCTGGTGCAATTTCACATTTTCCCTCTAGACCCTGACCGTTTAGAATCACAGCGTAGTCTAATCTCCCTCCCTTGATATGTGTCGCCTCCTGTGTCCCCAGTATTTTGGATTCAGGGTAATCTAATATAAACTGTCTAAATCTCACGCCATTAGTATTGGTCTTTCCCTCTGTCTCCAAATCTTTGTGATGAGCATTAAGGTCCCCAGCTACTAAGGTCACTTCACTAAAAACAGTATCAGGCAGAGAGCTAACGGCAAAGCAATTTTTAGAAACATACAGGTTAATTACGTTCAGCACACCCTCACTCAGATAAATTTTGACGGAAACTGACTCCACACCTTCACTCCTGTGGGGACACTCTAACAGCTCCGATGGAATGGAATTTCTTACGTATGTAGATACACCCTGTATACCATCACCCGCCATAAGTTGATACTTTGTATATCCACCGTGTTTAAACAGATTGCCATCCCTATCCCCCGTCTCCTGAAGGAGTATCACATCTATACAGTGATTTAAAATATAATAGTGAAGGTCTGTAATTCTATTTTTCAATCCATTCACGTTCCAAGATATTACCCTAAGTTCGCAGGGACCCATTATCCATAGGTGTCTCTAATACCATATTTGATATTTCCTCTAATTCCTTGGAGAACTTGTCCATATGTTTATGCAGTTCCAGCCAACCTTTAAACACTTTACACTTTTTCTCATCATCCTGGCACGTTTCCAAAACCCTTCCTATACCTGCAACACCACTGGTCAGAACCTTGTGAGTTTTGAGCGTTTTCTCTTTTCCCCTTATTACAATTTTACGCTCTGGAGACTTTTTGGCGTGTTCACTCTCACTGTTGCTGTTTACTATGTTGTCTGTGCTCTCACTATTGTATTCAGCATTTTCTGTCAGGTTCATAAGTTTATTAACTTTCTTTTCTAGTGCTTCTAGTTTTCTGCCCAGTTCTTTTATGTATATGATTAACTCACCATTTCCATCCGTTGATTCTCTCCCTCCCCTTGTCCTCTGCTCTGCTGTCCTTTCTTCCTGCCCCTCGGACCCTCGCGCCAGATAATTTGGTCTTTTTGGACACAGAGGAGACCTTGCATTGTGGTTTCCACCACAGTTACAGCACCGAGGTTCGACACGTGTCCCCATCTTGATTTTTTCTCCGCATTCGCTGGACTCGCGCTTCCTAGCGCAGAATCTGCAGTGTGTGTCCTCTTGGCAGCGCCAGGCCCTGTGTCCCCACCTGCTGCAGCGAAGGCAAAATGCTGGTTCCTCAATGTAGGGCCGTAAGCTTCTGTATCCAGCACCCGGAATAAAAACTTGCCTTGGGATGTCCCCTTTCATTAGGGCAATCACTTGGTTCTTCTCCTGTCCCTTGTTTATGTGTCGCTTGGCCCAGATAAACCTAGGGTCGTTCAGGAGGAATTCTGGGTCTAGAACATAAGAAGAGAGGATAACTGCAGTAGGCCGGTTAGCCCATGCTAGGCAGCTCCTAGAAGAGTAACTGAACTACTAGAATGAGATAAGGATAGCAAAGAAGAAGGCTCTCCCCCACCCTCCAAACCCTCCAGCCGAAGCCGGCAGGAAAAAGTCAGAAAGAACACCACGCCGTATAGAAAAACTGGCGTGGACATTTTACAGGAAAGTGTGAAAGGAGAATAGAGACTATCACAGTGTAACCTGAAAAGGAAAAATTATGAATTAGTATTGGTTATAAGATTTTCTTTTTTCTATATCCACCCCTTATTAGTCATATGCTTATCTAGCCTATGCTTGAAACTCTCAATGGAAGAGGCAGCAACTACTTTACTAGGTAGCTTATTCCATTCGTCTACTACTCTATTACCAAACCAATTTCTACCGATTTCCTTACTGAAACAGAATTTTTCTAGTTTGAAACCATTATTTCTAGTTCTATCCTGTATGCTCACTTTAAGTACCTTGCTAATATCTCCCTTATTTATACCCTTCATCCACTTAAAAACCTCAGTTAAGTCTCCCCTTACTCTACGCCCCTCTAGCGAATGCAGACTTAGTCTTTTCAGTCTGTCTTCATATGACAGGTTCCGGACGTCATGTATCATTTTTGTCATTCTTCTCTGTACATTTTCTAACGAATTAATATCCATTCTATAGTAAGGACACCAAAATTGTACTGCGTAGTCTAAATGTGGCCTTACTAATGCTAGATAAAGTTTCATTATTACTTTAGATGATCTATTGCTCACGTAATAGTATTATGGGATATCTAAACACGATAACCTTGGTGCATCTCTCCCTCTCCTCCGGAACCTGCAGTGTCACACCCTCAAAACCAGTCGTGGTCAGCATCTCCACTGCCTCCTGACTTCCTACTGTGACGTAAGGTCTCTGCCTACCTTCCTTAAACAGGACCTTGAACTGTCGATATGCAAGTCCAAGCTTCACCGTCCAGAGTAGTTTTTGGTGATAATTTAGGTCAGTGTTGGTGAGGAAGAGAAGCCTCACTCTATTCCTCGGGGTGGCCTCTTCACGGTCCTGGCTAGGCATTGCTCCTGACCCACGTGGTGTAGTCGGCTGCACTCCAGCTGCCTTCCCCGTATCACATGGTATAGTAACACCTCCATCTACCCCACACGACTTATTCTTTACCTTTTTGTTGTCTCTGTCCTCTTCTTCATCACTCGCTTCCCTCTCACTGCCGCGTATCATCCTCTTTCTCTTCTCTCTTGTACTGATGACCTCCGTAAACCCGGTATCCATATCTATTTCTTCCTCGTTGTCACCCAAGGGGGCCTCCCTTCCCTCGTTCATGGCCATGGCACTAGCCATTTCAGGGGACGTTGGTTTTGTAGTGCATCCGATCAGTTTCAACTCAGTTGTTAAATTACTGTGTGATGAAGCGCTCTAGGAAGCACGTCTGCCTGCCGCGGAGATCAAGGACAGAATGAAGAGGGTGTATGTAGGTGAAGTGGAGGGAGGGAGAGGGAGGGGTAGACTGAGGATGAGGTGGAGGGATGGAGTTGAGAGGTATATGAGGGGGGGGGTGAGTTGGGGGGAGGGTAGTCAAATGGTGGGTGACAGAGCGACTTGGAGGCGTTTTGTCTGCGGCCACTCTTTGCGGGATTAGGGCGTCGGGCTATAGATATATAGATAGATCCATCAGTGGATAAATCAATAATTATATGGTGTCACGGTAGGGTCAGGCTCCATATTACCTCACCCTTACCAGCTTACTTCGGCATTTGTCAGGTCAATATACATAATACATTCACTGTTATGTCCATCCATCTCTCTCATTCTCTTCATCTCACCCTGTTTACTCCCCTCATCATCATCATCATCATCATCATCATCATCATCATCATATTTCCCAGTTCTGTATTATATAACCATCTTTTTTTTTTTTTTTTTTTTTTTTTTACATACTACATAAATGTAAGATGTGTTGTACTTCATGAATATAGGATATGGCTGTATGATAGGCCAGCCAGTTGCAAGTAATGGTGTGTGTGTGTGTGTGTGTGTGTAATTCACCGGGTCGGTCAGGATCACTTGATGGTCGTGATCGTCAGCTTTTACCCTCCCGGAAGGGAGCTGAGAGCTCATATAGTCCGATCTAAGGGCAAGGCTGTGACGACACACGCACACACCAGCCCCCTTGCTCCAGGGGGACAGTAACCACCCACTTCGTCAGTGAAACTTTTCGCAACGTGTGTGTGTGTGTGTGTGTGTGTGTGTGTGTGTGTGTGTGTGTGTGTAAACTTAACCCATTAGCTGTGGTGGCTTCTCTTCAGTTAACATAAAATCGCTTACTGTATGCTGAAGTATATATACATATATATTTATTTTCCGGTCACAGCGTTCATCTAGCACGTCATATACTGTTCAGTTCTGCCGAGTTGCTCCTAGCTGAACGTATCGATGTAACGTTAGGCAAAACAAAATACCGTCTTTGTAACTAATTCGCATCTTACAGTTTCGATATCTAATTTCATTGTTCGTACATCACGATACTTTAGGCAGACAAGAAAATAATCTCCCGAAATAGAAAACGCTAGTTACATGGATAACTGATATATTTTTCGTTCCTGGACTAGGCACATTTTACCCCTCTCCTATTCTGTCCTACTTTAGCCTAAACCAACCCATCCTAACCTACTTTTCTCTGCCCTACAATACCCTACCCCAGCCTACCCTGCCCTAGCGTTCCCTACCCTATCCTACCGCTGAGGTCTCCTGTAGGGATACTCGTTCTTCGGTTTTTGCCAGGCTTAGGGAGGTGGAGGAGATTAAGGTGTTGGACATCCGTTCTGGGGGCGGAGAGACTTACAACATCCCTTTGCCTTGTTGTAAACTTTGGTCTACCCTTTCCCTGTCATGACACTTCTCCGGAGTCGATAATATTCCCCATGCAGTGCTGAGGTACCTGGATGATGAAGCAGTGTCCTTCCTCCTGAGTCTTATAAATAGAATTTGGAGAGATTCGTCCACTCCTGCTTCTTGGCGGGGGGCTGTTGTCCTACCGTTTCACAAGCCAGGTATTGCAGGTCACCATCTTGGTTTGCGTGGTAGGTTGCCTTTACTGATTATGGAATTTTTCCGTATTGGTGCCACCTTGTTTCCCTCATATCCTCAAGGGGAGGGAGTGCCTCAAACTAGTGTCCTTAGTGTCGCCGTCTTTGCTAAAGTTCAGGAAGATTTTGTTGGCTCTGTTCCGGAGGGAGTGTCTGCCTCGCTGTATCCTCGCTATCCACATCCGTTTGGGTACAGGGTGAAGGCTGCCATGGGGGATGTGGATGTCCAACCTTTCTTGTTTGTCCTGTGCGTGTACCAAGGATGGCTCCCTGGCTCCTCTCAGGGGTGCAATCGTGTGTTTACTTTCCTGAGAGAGGGGCCTTTCTTTCCTCACAGGCGGCTCTTTGCTATTTTTTTAGAACATGCTTCCTCTCACAGTGTACTGATTCTCGTATGTACTGATGGATTGAAATCCCGTGAGGGGACAGGCTTGGGTGTTATATTTCCCGATTTCATTCGTGGTAGGAGTCTTCCCTCCATCGTATCTACTTTTATCGCAGAACTTACTGCTATTTTACTCGCAGTCAAATTGATATTTAGCTTCCCTCCTGTTTGTTATACAGTTTTTAGCGACTCTGCCGATCTCCATTTTATGTTTTCCCGTCCAATCCTCTTTTGTTGTCTACAGTGTTTTAGAATGGCTGTGCTTGCTAGGGACTGCTTTGTGGTTTTGTACCATTGTGGGCAATGAGCATGCTGACGCTCTGGCAAAGGCTGCTGCCTCTCGCCCATCCTCACCTCTCCCCTGCCTCGCTCAGTGATATTCATCTAACCACTCACTGTTTGCTCCCACTGGCAGAGTAGGTGGGATGCAGTGGGGGCCAACAAAATGTGTGATATTTGTGGGTAAACGGGCCCCTTCATTTGCCGAGGTCTGAATGCAGGTGGGAGACGGCTTTATGCTGGCTCCGAATGGGCCATTCCTGGTTCTCTCATTGATTTTTAATGGAGGACTCTCCCCCTACTTTCTGTGTGGAATGCTTCGTCCCCCTGACTCTTCGGCTTTTGCTGATGGTGTCCACTGTTGGGGAATTGCTCCATCGTTACCTCTCTGAGCACCGGGCAGGAGAGGGATTGTAGTCTTCTGTTGGTACTTGGAGAGGATGCTTGTTGTGGTGGAGGGGGAAACCTTTGCTTGGTGTAGGCAGCTGCTCTACCGTGTAAAATTTAGTATACAGTGGTTTTAGTGTTCTTAGTGTTTTAATGTTTTTCTTGTTTTAATTATGAATTGTATTTTGTGTGTGTGTGTGTGTGTGTGTGTGTGTGTATTTAATCTTTTCGAGTGCTTTTATTCTCGTTGTCGTCCGGCGGCATATGACCCTGGTTGTTGTATCGCCAGATTTTATTGTATATACTTATTCAGTTCAATTTACCCTACCCTACTCTTCTCAACCCTACACTAGCTTACCTCAGCCTACCCTACCCTACCCTGCCATTGCCGACCCAACTGTACCCTACTTTAACCTCCCCTCCCCTGTACAGCCCTTTCACCACTACAATACTTTTCCTGTTTTCTTTTCTCTACTTTCGGATGATTTTCTTCACCTCTACAGTAGAGAGAAATTTCGAACTGGTAGGGTTAAATACTGCCATCATCAACCCCATCTCTATCAGGGGATCTCCTAAGCTGAATAAAATCATGCGGTCAGCTAGGACAATGTAAATAAGTTGTTCTCGGCTTGAAAGATTAAATGATTCTGTCCCGTCATCCTAAGAGGGTTTTCTGAAGCTGTAGGATATCGTCAGAAGCTAGCAAAGAGTAAAAGTGACATCCGCAAACCGAGAGCTCTGCGTCCAGCGCTCCGCGGTTCAATTCCCAGAGGTGGACAGATGTTTTGACGTGTAGACGTTCCAGGGCGTAGCTTGGTGGCCTACCCTCTAATATTCTGGACTAATGGTGGTCTAGCCTCGTGCCCCTGCGCTCCACCTCATAAAAAAAAAAAAAAAAAAGGAAAGCCAAGGGTCATGAATGAACTAAAGGACTGAACTAAGCGAAGAACAAAAATCGTAGAGATCGCCCCAAATTTGATGAGACAGTGTAGTATAAATGAGTGAAATAGGCGTTGGATATGACGGAACTAAACGGCAGTTATACCCACCTCTCTTCTGTACCCTACACTACCCTGATTCAGCCTACCCTACCCTACCCAGCCCTACACTACCCTACCCAGCCCTACCCTACCCAGCCCACCACCACCCAGCCCTATCCTACCCTGCCATAACCTATCCTACCCTCCCAAACACAACTCGACCCATCCATACCCCATACTGCCAAAACCAACCCAACCTTACCCCACCCTGTCAAGACCGACACAATCCTACCTCACCCTGCCAAAACCAACCCAGTCCTACTCCACCCTGCCAAACCCGACCAATCCTTTCCCACTCTGCCAAAACCCGACCCAATCTTACCCCACCCTGCCAAAACCGACCCCATCCTACTTCACCCGGCCAAAACCGACCCAATCCTACCCCATCCTGCCAAGACCGACCCATCCCTACCCCACCCTGCCAAAACCGACCCGATCTTACCCCACCCTGCCATATCCGACCCAATCCTACCCCATCCTGCCAAAACCGACCCGATCTTACCCCACCCTACCAAGACCGACCCATTCCTACCCCACCCTGCCAAGACCGCCCCGTCCCTACCCCACCCTGCCAAGACCGACCCGTCCCTTCCCCACCCTGCCAAGACCGACCCACACCTACCCTACCCTGTCCAAATTGACCCAATCCTACCTCACCCTTCCAAAACCGACCCAATCCTACCTCACCCTTCCAAAACCAACCCAATCCTACCTCACCCTTCCAAAACCGACCCAATCCTACCTCACCCTTCCAAAACCGACCCAATCCTACCTCACCCTTCCAAAACCGACCCAATCCTACCTCACCCTTCCAAAACCGACCCAGTCCTACCTCACCCTGCCAAAACCGATCCAATCCTACCCCACTCTACCAAAACCGAGCAAACCTTACCCCACCCTACCAAAACCAACTCAATTCTACTCCACTCTGCCAAAACTGACCTAATCATACCCAATCCTGCCCCACCCTGCCAAAACCAACCAAAACCTAACCAATACTCTGCCAAAACCGACCCAACCCTTCCCACCCTGACAAAACTGACCCATACCTATCCCACCCAGCCAAAACTGAGCCATTCCTATCCCACCCTGCCAACTCTGACCCAATCCTACCCCACCCTGCCAAAACCGACCCATCTCTACCCCACCCTGCCAAGACCGACCCATCCCTACCCCACCCTGCCAAAACCGACCCAACCTTACCCCACCCTGCCCAAAAAAACTCAATCCTACCCCACCCGGCCAAAACCTACCCAACGCTACCCCACCCTGCCAAAACCGAACCATTCCTACCACACCCTGCCAAAACCGACCCAGTCCTACCCCACCCTGCCAAAACCGGCCCAATCCTACGCCGCCCTGTCAAAACTAACCCAACCTTACCCCACCCGGCCATAACCGACCCAACGCTACCCCACCCTGCCACAACCGTCCCATCCCTACCCTACCTTAACCAAACCAGTCTTATCTAACTCATTGTCCACATTAACACTTTTTTCCATTTTCATCTTTCTTCCTCCAGACGATTTTCTTCAACTCTGGAGAGAAATTTCGTACTGGAGGGGTTAGATAGAGTCACCATCAACCCCTTCACTACGAGGAGATCTCCTAAGCTGAATAAAATCGTCCGGTTACCTAGAACAAAGTAACTAAGTCATTCTCTGTCTGAAGGGGTTATTGTGTCTGTCCCATCATCCCGAGAAGGTTTCTTTAAGCTCCAGGAAATCGTCTAAAGGTAGCAAAGTGTAAATATGACGTCAGCACTTGTTCTAGGCGCCAAATATCGAGTCCCGGAGGTGAACAAAGGTTTTTATATCATATAGACGTTTTATATTTTATATTTTGCAACTTTCAGAGGCATTTACTCAGCTTTAGGAGTCTTATGGATAGGCTTAATCAAACGTATCGAACCTCCCATGTTAGAAAAAATAGCTTACAGAAATGAGTCTCGTACAGAAGAGGCAGAATGGACAGATCGAGTGACTAAGATATTGAATTATGTATATGACTGGTTATGTTGTTATTTTTATTATTATTATTATTACTATTATTATTATTATTATTATTTCAGGCAAATGTCCCAGGCTTCTAGACTGGCTGACTAGCGAATATTATTAAGTCTCCCGTGGCTCCATGCTCCTTCCACTCAAGAGCCTGCACTTCACGCATTCCACGCACAAGATGGCGCCACCGCTGCATTCCTGCGAAGACGAAAGGTCAAGAGGACGACACTTGCTTTTTGTTTGTTTGTTTACTGTAATTGCTTAAAGTTGTGATCCCTCCAACTTGAATGCTCAGTTGTAACTATAGATAACTAGAATACGATGCTAGTCACGAAGAAGGGCTATGAAAAGATACAGAGCTCGTAGTATTGGCTGGATGAATCACTCTTGCGTGATAATCAAAGACGGTGAATAAAACCCACACCTGTAGACGAAGAAGATAATTACCAAACAGTTTTGGTGGACACTGCCACCATCTTCAGTGGTCAAGATAGTGAGAGGGAGTGACATACTGATTATACAAGGGTTCCTTTTTATGCCTGTGTGTGTGTGAAAGGGTGGGGTAAAGGTGAGGTGGGGTGGGGTAGATTGCAAGCAGGGATTAACCCAAGGGGGATTTTAGGGGGGACATTACCGGACAGGTCAGGTGTAATTCCTATCTGACCTTACCTGTGTCCTAGCAGGAAGGGTGGGGTAAAGGTGAGGTGGGGTTGGGTAGATTGTAAGCGGGGATTAACCCAAGGGGGATTTTGGGGGGGACATTACCGGACAGGTCAGGTGTAATTCCTCTCTGACCTTACCTGTGTCTTCCTGCTACGACACAGGTAAGGTCAGATAGGAATTACACCTGACCTGTCCGGTAATGTCCCCCTCAAAATCCCCCTTGGGTTAATCCCCGCTTACAATCTACCCCACCCCACCTCACCTTTACCCCACCCTTCCACACACACACAGGCATAAAAAGGAACCCTTGTAGTGTCAGTATGTCACTCCCTCTCACTATCTTGACCACTGAAGATGGTGGCAGTGTCTACCGAAACTGTTTGGTAATTATAGTCTTCGTCTACAAGTGTTGGTTTTATTCACCGGCTCGTAGTATTTTTTTCTTTTAACTAAGATACATGAAATCAGCTGCAAAAATACGAAAATACGAGCTTACTTAATGTAAATGAATTATAGTACGTTCAGGATGGAGGGAAGGCATTTTGTATTTTGTTTGTGATGTTATAGTGCAGTGGTTCCCAACCTTTTTGGTCCTGTGGCCCCCCCGAGAAAATTATGAGAAGCTCCATGGCCCCTATATAACTCAGATCGTATATTTATATATTTTTAATATTTGATATTGTGCAGAAAACGGTAATTACCCCAATATACTTAAGGCTAAACTAGCACAGTATAGTATATTTCATACTTGATTTCTGTCAGGTTTTACCCAGACCAAATAACTTATAATATATTACCAATAAGGCCCATGGCCCCCCAGTCAATGTCCCATGGCCCCCTTGGGGGCCATGGCTCCCAGGTTGGGAACCGCTGTTATAGTGTCTCTCAGGATCCTAGGATCCTGTCTCGGCTGAACCAAATTGTCTGGCGTCAGCTGGAACATGATGCTAGAGTTATGTCGGTCGTGAGGGGGTTAATGGTGACGGTATTGACACTGTCAGGCTCCTATGACTCACTCAGTCGAATAAAATCGTCTGAGTCAGCTGAAATGGGGTACTAGAGTTGTCCCAAGCACCAGAGGGTTAAGAATCTTAACCCCCCCTGAGTGATGCTCGAGACAAGCATCACTCAGAGGGTTAAGATTCTCTTAACCCCCTGAGTGATGCATGTCTTAACCCTCTGAGTGATGCTTGTCCCGAGCATCACTCAGGGGGGGTTAAGATTCTCTTAACCCCCTGAGTGATGCTTGTCTTAACCCCCTGAGTGATGCTTGTCCCGAGCATCACTCAGGGGGGGTTAAGATTCTTAACCCTCTGGTGCTTGGGACAACTCTAGTATTCCATTCCAGCTGACAGACGATTTTGTTCGGCTGAGTGAGTCATAGGAGCCTGACAGTTACTACACTGTCACCATTAACCCCCACATGACCGACATAACTCTGGTATATCATGTTCCAGCTGACGCCAGACAATTTGGTTCAGCCGAGTGGGTCTGGGGCCTGGGGGGCACTAGATGAAAATATCCAAAAAATATTAAAAGGGGGGCTATATCAATTTTGCCACAGGAGGTATACCAAAATTGGACTTTTTAATAAAACCCCCTCCTCTCTCACTCCCTGTGTTTTGTATATGTCCCTGTCTCTCTGCCTGTGGTGTGTCTGCTGTCTGTCCCACCCTCTGTGTGTGTGTGGTGTGTCTGTCCCACCCTCTGTGTGTGTGTGGTGTGTCTACTGTGTGAAGGTGGCTGTGTACATGTCTTGTGTGTGTGGTGTGTCTACTACTGTGTGAAGGTGGCTGTGTACGTGTCTTGTGTGTGTGTGTGTCTTGATGTGTGTATGTAGTATGTGTGTGTGCGTCTTGATGTGTGTATGTATGTATGTAGTAGTGTGTGTAAGTGTCTTGGTGTGTGTGAGCTGAAGTGCAAGTATGGGGGCCTTCTGGTTTTAAGGAAAGCCTGCTACGCAAACTTCCCTCAGCCACATTTTAAAGAAACCTCTATCACACCGGGACTTGAACCCGGGTCCTCCTGATCAACAGGCCAGCACCTTACTGACCATGCTACCGCGGCCCCATAAGGGTAGCGGCTAAAACTTCTACTGTATTTTATTTCTTTACATGTTACAAAAAATGACAAATTGAACAACATGCACAGACTAAACTAAATTGTCATGTACCTATTAATGTCGCTTTAGGAGGAGATATCTCGAAATTTCCTGAGCTACTTGGAATACCTAAGCCTGCAGTTTAATGCTAATCACGAACAAGTGCTATGGAAAGAATATAGAGCAGTTGCTACTTATATAAAGGGAGAAAGTAAAAACTGCAACTTAGTCTGCTATCGAACGGCAAGACTTAAACGATTAACCATATATTACATAAACTTAACACACTGAGTGACACAGAAACTAAACATATGATACAAATTCTTTAATGAAACTTATAATGAGAGTACAAATGACAAAATATACACCGCACAGGAAGACAGTACAGTACTCATTGGTCATAACTTCCGTGCGAACTCAGAGAATGAAAGCCTATCTGTTGTACCGATTTATAAACGGAAGAGATGAATCGCTAAATTTGATCCACAGTAAAAAATAATAATAATAATGAATACATAAAACAATAAAGACAAACCATATAGACTACATGTCCACCCTAAACTGACAAAAACCTGGCATCTCTCCACCTTGAATGCTGAGCTGTTTCTAGAGATAAAGACTAGATTATCATGCAAATCACAATGAAGATCTATGGGGAGGATGCAAAACCATAATACTGTCTTATTCTGCCACTTAGATACAGGAACTAAGCAGCAGAAGGACTAAAATTTGTCAAGGTGAGCCAACTACAATGACACAGATGAAGTCTGAGATTATATAATGTGTAATCATGAACTGATTGCATCGTTCAGTAAAGATTACAAAAGGAAAAGCTATCAAATCTGAAAGTGTAAGTACTATACAAGATATGATTAACCTTGTACATCCATATTCTGAGATATGCTTCCTATATCATAGCCTACACACAAATTCATCCCCCTCAACAGTAATGGTATATAACTGCTGTCTCCTGACTTCCAATCAACTTATGAAACCTCTCTCCTAATTACAGTACAGTAATATGTTAATGAAGGCTGCTAGTAATTACCTTCAGTATGATAATTCTTATTTAAAGGTAGCAGCAATGGTTAATTAAGGATGTAAGGTATGCAGTCCTTCCAGTTCAATATACTATATCTCCAATCAGGCTTTATCCAGTGTCTCTCCTACACATTTTAATACCTTCAGTCTTCACTAGTTTAACTCACAGAGCAGGGATTTTTTTTTTCTTTCATGCCATCTCATGATTATATTTAGCTTTGTATAGACTTCTGGAAGTGTAGGGGTTAGGCACAGCCTCACTGAACTCCTGCAATAGCAGAGACTTTGCATAAGTTGAATAAAATTGCCTTCTGGCACAATGAATAAACTGAAAAGGGCATCACCGGGATTGCAAGAGTTAAAGGGACTCGCGGAGTTTATATCCCCGATGTAAACAAACTACCCATTACAGTTTTTACACACATCCCCTCATTTTTTCCAGCCAATTAACCTACTATGCCTGCCCATGTACAGGATCACTTTCGACCTTAAAACCTAGACAGATGGTGTGAATATCGGGGGATTTAAGTAGCACTGCTTACTCCAGTTTAAAGGGACATCTTGGTCACCTGGAGATACACACCGCCGTATATCATCCTTATAGCTAATAATTACAACTTACATCAGCCGACTACACGTCTCGATAATGACAGCAAACACTGATAAACACATGGGCATAAGAATTACCATAATAAGAAGCGGACTAACACCGTAAAGAATAAAATCTTCACTCATCTCCAGCATCTCTCAACGTTGCTCCCATAATGCACCAGTGACGTCACACTTCAAATTAAACATTTACTTATTAAATTTTAAGAAGAAAATTTCGTGAATATATTATCAGTCTTTTAAACATTAATTTTCGTGCAAACTGAATAGAGAGTTAAGTAAAGTGTTTCTTCTTAAATTAAAGATAACCCCATGAATCAGTGGCATCATCATCTCTCTCTCTGAAATTCCATACAGAGTACCAGAGTAGGATCACTATTTACTGTCCTGCCGATATATCTCTACAGTTTTACAAGGGGATTTAAAAATAAACGGCCTGGTGGTGGTGGCAGGGGATAAAATTTTGCGATACCAGTCTCTAATCTGCTGCCATTCCCTACAGAACCTGAACATAATAGACGAGAAATTAGCCCAGGTTGATGCAGCAATTCTTAACTCAAAATTGCCCCAAGAACAACTTTCTGAAGTTTGTCAAACATTTCATGCAACACCCTGTATGGGAAATTTGGATAAAATATTGGTGATATAATTCCCTAACTGTGTGCCATTCCCAACAGAATCTGAGCAGTCTAATGAGTCCACGCTTTGAACGTTGGGTTGAAACAGGGATGTGTCATGTCTCCATGGTTGTTCAATCTGTATATAGATGGGGTAATAAAAGAGGTACAAGGTAGGGTAGTGGATGTTGGAGTGGCCCTGGTGAGAGAGGGTAGTGTTTGGAAACTCCCTGTACTGTTGTTTGCAAATGATACTGTGTTGTTGAGTGAAGACGAAGGAGAGCTGCAAGGCTTGGTGGACGAGTTTGGGAGAGTCTGTAAGAAACGGAATCTAAAGGTGAATGTAGGGAAGAGTAAACTGATGGTCTTAAAGAGAGGTGAAGTCAGTGAATGTACAGCGAGGTTGGATGGTGAGGAACTGGAAAATGTGAGTACGTTTAAGTACTTGGGTAGTGTGATGAGTAAGGATGGAGGTTTGGAGGGTGAAGTGCTTGAAAGGGTACAGCAGGGAAGAAATGTTGCTGGTTCTTTGAAAGCAGTGATAAGAAACAGGGAAGTGAGCATGGAAGTGAAAAAGTTACTACATGACAGTATTGTGATACCAACTCTAACGTATGCAAGTGAAGCTTGGACGTTGTTGGAAGGACACAAGCCAAGAGTGAGAGCAGTGGAAATGAGTTATTTAAGAGGAGCCTGTGGAGTCACATGGAGAGACAGGCTGACGAATGAGGATATAAAGGAGCGTTGTGGTGAGGATGTGGATGTGGATGTGATAGGAAGCGTTAGGAGAACACACTGAGGTGGTTTGGCCATGTGGAGAGGATGGAAGGTGAAAGACTGACGAAGAGAATGTATGTGAGTGAGGTGAAGGGGGGAAGAGGGAGGGGGAGGCCGAGGATGAGATGGAGGGATGGGGTGGAGAGGTATATGAGAGAGGGGGGTGTGAGTTGGGAGCAGGGCAGTGAAATGGCGGGGGACAGGGCGACTTGGAGGCGATTTGTTTTTGGCCACCCCAAACGGGATTGAGGCGTCTGGCAATAGATAGAGATTGATAGAAGATTAAATAACTAAAGCTAACACTGATTTGAACTAATACACATCTGGTCCACAGGTCGTGCTGGAGTCTGCTGCCTTGTTGCTGCTTCCTTGCCACACTGGTCATACCCTGCTGAAGTTTGGTCTGTCCTGCCGTGAGAAGCCTGACGGTGGTGTGGTGTCTTCCCCTACTCTGAGATGCCTGGTGGTGTGGTGTGGTGGTGGCGGCGGCGGCGGCGGCGGCAGGGTGTCGTGTCTTCCCCAGCCGTGAGATTACTTGCTGCTGCTGCTGGTGATCTGCCCTGACCTGCCGAGAGAAGCCTGGTGGTGATGGTGTGATCTGCCTTGCAAGTCCAGGATGTTCTGTGGACAAATGCTACTTTTGAATGCATATTTTATATTGCTGTCTCTGTTAATGTATTTTGTACTGAAGTATTAATAATGAAAACTTAAATTTTCTGTCTTGTTTCATTACCTTTTTAACTGTGGCTTTGACTTAATATAGGTGATCAGTATATTGCGCTCTGCAGTCTTGTGTGTTGTGGGGACGGCTTTTGTGATGAGCTAAGACATTCTGATCGCTTCACCAAATTATTGCTCAGCCGTGTGATCAGTGGGCATAAAAGATTATACAATACAATGATATACAGCTAAGCATAAAAAAGGTTATGGGAATTCTCCACCATGCAATCAATGGACCTAAATTAAAGCCTATATTATAAAGCTAAGCCTGAAGAGGGTTGTGGGAAGTAGATAATGATGCAGGGTAGACACTGGTAATGTTCACTGAGCCGTGCCCGCAACACACAAGAACTGGGTGGCGTAATATATGGACCACCTTGTATAATGAGAGGCCGTAAGTGTGTGCTGACCCACAAAAATGCCCCGTCATAACTATTACTGTGTCTTGTAGGAAGCACAAAGAAAACAGGCCACAGAATACCTCCTTGTCTCTCGTTCCTCCTACACAAACATACACGCCTTTCACTTTAACTTGACACAGAGTTTCATTTAAAGCATATGAGAATGTCACGCAGATCAGTAGCAGAAACAGCCAATACTACAGCCCAACATCCTTTCCACGGCACTCATTCGTGACTCCCATCAAATTCTAGTGATAACTATCGCTACTACTCGGCAAACCGTATGGAAACTATAAGTTATCTGTCTATCCATCTATCTATAGCCAGACGACTTAATCCCGTAAGAGGTGGCCACAAACAAGTCGCCTCTATACCACCCTGTCCCCCGTCATTATGCATCACTCCCCCTAATTCACACCCTCTCTCATATACATCCCAACTCCATCCTCCACTTATAAGTAATACATTAAAACAACCGTGAATTACTGCCGCACAAGCTGAGCCGTAATCATATCCAACACAAACACGAAGGAGCTTTAAAGAACAAAAAACAATACCTTGATAGCAGAAGACACTAAGACCACAAGTACTGACAGCCTACAACAAGAAACATAACTAATTTCAGTCAGAGACCAAGTGAATATGAGAGGCACACAGTTCATCACTTCAGCTCAAGATCCGTCCCACCTTTGTAACCTTATGTTGCATCATCCTCTCCACAAACAAAATCGAACAACCGCCCAACACTACACAGAGTATCTTTGCAACATATCCCCTCCTCCACCCGACTCTACACTTCCCAGACACATTCACAAACTCACAAACACCCCAGCCAGCCAAAACTTTCTGCCAAACAAATACATAAACACACAGACACCCCAGCCAGCCAAAACTTTCTATACCAAACACATACATAAACACACAGACACCCCAGCCAGCCAAAACTTTCTATACCAAACACATACATAAACACACACACACCCCAGCCAGCCAAAACTTTCTATACCAAACACATACATAAACACACACACACCCCAGCCAGCCAAAACTTTCTATACCAAACACATACATAAACACAGACACCCCAGCCAGCCAAAACTTTCTACCAAACAGCATCCTTCTACCACCACCAGACATACACCCTTCAGACACTACCGAACCCAGAGACACGAGTACACCAACCTTCCCTGCTACAATACTAACACAAAATATAACACACATACAATCCCCTGTGCTCATACTGCAAAGTGGCACCCCCACACCACAGCACACCCACTCACTTCCTGCACCACACCACCACAACACAGACAATCCTTCAATATAACACAGGGTTCACATCCAGAGGAGCCTAAGATGTAACAAGAACAACAACAACAACTCAGGCCAAGTTAAAGTGAAACGAGTCTAGTTACGAAAGGAAAATTATTTCAAGTTATTTTGTAAGCGCATCGGGTACACAAAATTACAAGGCCACAGGGAACGGACTGCATACGGAGGGTGTAATACTACGGCGGCTTAGGGGGCTTTATACCACTTTTCTTCAGTGATTTATTGTTCAACCGAGCGAAGGAGAGAATTTTACAAAGCCTTTGCCAAATTCGGAACACGAGTGACCGTGTGAAGGATGAACAGGGCCCCTCGGGATTCTGGACCTTCCTCCTTCCCTCTTCCTTTTTCTTTCCTCTACACACACACACACACACACACACACACACAACACACACACACACACACACACACACACACACACACACACACACACACACACACACACACACACACACACACACACACACGACGCTTAAGTAATAAAACAATGTGAAGTCTCTATCTATCAGTGCCCGGCAGGGGCGCACCAAGGAATTTTCTAAGGGGGGGTCCCCATTTGCCAGTTTCCTGAAGTTTACATATAAGTTTTATAGTTCTAAGTTGTATATATATATTCTGATAGAATATATATATATATATACAGTATATATATATATATATATATATATATATATATATTCTGATAGAATGATAGATTTTTGGTAGGTCGTCAGTTATTTAAAAAAACGTGTGTGTGTGTGTGTGTGTGTGTGTGTGTGTGTGGGGGCAAAAAACTAGGTGAAGAGAGGGGATGGGGATGGATAGGAAGGCAGGAAGGATGATGTTTTGAGTTCAGGGGGGGGTAGGTCTGCATGCTAGAGAGAGAGAGAGAGGTGAGGAGTGACCACTTGTCCCCTGGGAATGACCCCCAGGGCCTTCTAAAATTAGAAGGCCTCGTCGGTGGGGGGGACGGTAGGGGGGGACAGTAGGTCTAGGACTGGTAGTGTTGGGTCAGCTATGGTCGGGAGAGGTCACGCTGTGTTCGATGACAATAAGGACAGAAAAACATTGTATTATATATTGATATTTACATTATTTGTATGTTTTATTAAGGTAATAATGCCTTACATGTGTAGTGTTCCCAGATGTAAGGGAAATTATAACAATGGACCAAAAATATTTTCCCGCAAGATAAAGAACTTGCCTCCACGTGGCTACGTGCCATTAAGCGCGACCAGTTCACTCCAAACCGCAACAGCAGGGTAAGTACAACATTATTTTCTGTTCATTATTATCAAAAAAGTGTAGAGAGTACAGTGA
>NC_137048.1:36983406-37033406 GCF_032717465.1 Coenobita brevimanus
ACACGAGAGAGAGAGAGAGAGAGAGAGAGAGGGTAGATGGGGGAGGGAGGAGGGAGACAAGAAAGGACGGAAGCAGAGGTTTAGAGAGAGAGAGTCAGTCAGGAGGTGCTGTGTCCTGAGATGCCAACTTACAAATTCTTGATGTCAGGCGAATCAAGCTCAAAAAATAAATAAAAAAATAAATAAATTAAATAAAAGGAATAATATGCTATTAAATCTAAATATACAACGAATAACTGGTCCAATATTTTTCGTTTATTTTTAGCGCTTTGTAACTCAAAAAAAAAAAGTTGCATCCAAAAACAGGAACAACAGTTCATATTGACCTGTGAGCATAGCGGGTCACTTATACCCATTCGTTCATTGTGTGTGTGTGTGTGTGTGTGTGTGTGTGTGTGTGTGTGTGTGTGTGTGTGTGTGTGTGTGTGTGTGTGTGTGTGTGTGTGTGTGTGTGTGTGTGTGTGTGTGCATCCTTGACACAAGCAACTCCCCACATTTTTCCTATCACAACCCATCCCTCCCTCTTCCCTACGGCTACTCAGCTAACACAAACACACACACACACACACACACACACACATGAGAAGCTAATCTTCATTCTTCGTATACGCAGCTGCTCTCTCTCTCTCTCTCTCTCTCTCTCTCTCTCTCTCTCTCTCTCTTTTTCAAGATTCTGTAGGAGTGAATAGTAATGTCAGTGCAAAGTATGCCTTTATTATTGTGATATAAGTATTATAAAATAAAACTTAGGAATATATTTAAAGAAAACAACTGCAGTAGGCTGGTTGGCCCATGAGAGGCATCTCATCTTGATTTTGGATCTGCATACGAGAGAGATAGAGATAGATAGAGAGAGAGATAAGTGAGGAGTGACCACTTGTCCCTCTCTCTCTCTCTCTCTCTCTCTCCCTCTCTCTCTCTCTCTCTCTCTCTCTCTCTCAATAATCTGTAGGAGTGAGTAATAATGTCAGTGCAAAGCATGCCTTTACTGTGATATAAGCATTACAAATTAAAACACTGGAACATATTTAGTGGAAACAACTGCAGGAAATCCTCTCCAGACGTCAGCATATGCAACTGTCATTATTTCCCTGCGGGCCAATTAACGTTCACCATCATACTTGCCTACTCCCTTCTGCCATAATTTTCGCAAATTCTCCTCATCTTTACTTTCCATTTCAGAGCATGCCATTTGTTATGATAATAATTACACAAACACTCACTCACACACACACACACACACACACACACACATATATATATATATATATAAGACAGACAGAGAGATGGTAGATGGGGGAGGAAGGAGGGGGAGAAGAAAGGAAGGAAGCAAGTGTTTAGTTTGAGAGAGAGAGAGAGAGAGAGAGAGAGAGAGAGAGATGCCACCATTTTCGCCAAAGACCACTATATTTCTCCTCATCTTTACTTTGCGATTCAGATCATGCCAATAGTCATGAAAGTCATGAGAATAATTGCACACACACACACACAGATATATATATATATATATATATATATATATATATATATATATATATATATATATATATATATATATATATATATATCAGGGGTTGAGAGAGAGAGAGGTGAGAAGTGTCTACTTGTCCCCTGGGAATGACCAGCTTTCCCGGGTCATATGGCTAGGACGGGGAGGAGGTGAGGGAAGGAAGAGGATGGGGGGGTACGGTTCATATGGACGAAGATTTAGTGGAAAAATCGAAAAGGAAAAAGAAACTATCAGCTCAGCCTCTGAGTGTCCAGGTTTCTTTGTCCATGACTGTACCACCACCAGACATACACCCTTCAGACACTACCGAACCCAGAGACACGAGTACACCAACCTTCCCTGCTACAAAACTAACACAAAATATAACACACATACAATCCCCTGTGCTTATACTGCAAAGTGGCACCCTCACACCACAGCACACCCACTCACTTCCTGCACCACACCACCACAACACAGACAATCCTTCAATATAACACAGGGTTCACATCCAGAGGAGCCTAAGATGAAACAAGAACAACAACAACAACAACTCAGGCCAAGTTAAAGTGAAACGAGTCCAGTTACGAAAGGAAAATTATTTCAAGTTATTTTGTAAGCGCATCAGGTACACAAAATTACAAGGCCACAGGGAACGGACTGCATACGGAGGGTGTAATACTACGGCGGCTTAGGGGGCTTTATACCACTTTTCTTCAGTGATTTATTGTTCAACCGAGCGAAGGAGAGAATTTTACAAAGCCTTTGCCAAATTCGGAACACGAGTGACCGTGTGAAGGATTAACAGGGCCCCTCGGGATTCTGGACCTTCCTCCTTCCCTCTTCCTTTTTCTTTCCTCTACACACACACACACACACACACACACACACACACACACACACACACACACACACACACACACACACACACACACACACACGACGCTTAAGTAATAAAACAATGTGAAGTCTCTATTTATCTATCAGTGCCCGGCAGGGGCGCACCAAGGAATTTTCTAAGGGGGGGTCCCCATTTGCCAGTTTCCTGAAGTTTACATATAAGTTTTATAGTTCTAAGTTGTATATCTATATATATATATATATCTATATCTATATATATATATATATATATACATATATATATATATATATATATATATATATATATATATATATATATATATATATATATATATATATATATAAATATATATATATATATATATATATTTTGTGATAGATTGATAGTTTTTGGGTCTGTCGTGAGTTTTTTAATAAATCGTGTGTGTGTGTGTGTGTGTGTGTGTGTGTGTGTGTGGGCAAAAAACTAGGTGAAGAGAGGGGATGGGGATGGATAGGAAGGCAGGAAGGATGATGTTTTGAGTTCAGGGGGGGTAGGTCTGCATGCTAGAGAGAGAGAGAGAGAGAGGTGGGGAGTGACCACTTGTCCCCTGGGAATGACCCCCAGGGCCTTCTAAAATTAGAAGGCCTCGTCGGTGGGGGGGACGGTAGGGGGGGACAGTAGGTCTAGGACTGGTAGTGTTGGGTCAGCTATGGTCGGGAGAGGTCACGCTGTGTTCAATGACAATAAGGACAGAAAAACATTGTATTATATATTGATATTTACATTATTTGTATGTTTTATTAAGGTAATAATGCCTTACATGTGTAGTGTTCCCAGATGTAAGGGAAATTATAACAATGGACCAAAATTATTTTCCTTCCCGCAAGATAAAGAACTTGCCTCCACGTGGCTACGTGCCATTAAGCGCGACCAGTTCGCCCCAAATCGCAACAGCAGGGTAAGTACAACATTATTTTCTGTTCATTATTATCAAAAAAGTGTAGAGAGTACAGTGAGAAGCTTTAAGTCATCGTAATTGTACTGAATATACTGAATATAAGAAAAATGAGGCCTTAGCCATGCTAGGGTGTAGGACCAAAGCCAATACACAGACGTGGCTGGAGCTGGATAAGAGAGGAAAATATAACCCTTCATTTTTCCTACATATCTCCACAGCTTTCCTCTATAAAGAAACTGAATCGAATTCAAACGAAATCTACACCAATATAACAGCCCCAATATACCACCAGTATAACAGCCCCAATATACCACCAATATAACAGCCCCAATATACCACCAGTATAACAGCCCCAATATACCACCAGTATAACAGCCCCAATATACCACCAATATAACAGCCCCAATATACCACCAATATAACAGCCCCAATATACCACCAGCATAACAGCCCCAATATACCACCAGTATAACAGCCCCAATATACCACCAATATAACAGCCCCAATATACTACGAAGATAACATCGCAATATACCACCAATATAACAGCCCCAATATATGTAAATAATGCTGTAATTTATACCAGATCTCAGATGTCACTATATAAATTTCTTCAGTAGTAACTGTTCTTTTACCATTATAATTTGTGTGTATATATATATATATATATATATATATATATATATATATATATATATATATATATATATATATATATATACTGTATATATGTAAATAATGCTGTAATTTATACCAGATCTCAGATGTCACTATATAAATTTCTTCAGTAGTAACTTCTTTTACCATTATAATGTGTGTGTGTGTGTGTGTGTGTGTAAATACGTATGTGATTTATATATATATATATATATATATATATATATATATATATATATATATATATATATATATATATATATATATATATATATATATTTATATATATATATATACCTGACCTTCACCTTGCCCCTGACCTACGCGGCTGACGTCACAAGAGGATTGGAGAGGCCTAATTTTAGAAGGCCTTGCCCCCCCTCTCTCTCTCTCTCTCTCTCTCTCTCTCTCTCTCTCTCTCTCTCTCTCTCTCTCTCTCTCAAGGTTCTGTAGTAGTGAATAATAATGCCAATGCAAAGTATAACTTAACTGTGATATAAGTATTATAAAATAAATAAAACATTGGAATATATTTATTGAGAACAACTACAAGAAGTCCTCTCGAGACGTCAGCATGTGGAACTCTCATTAATTCCCTGTGGGCCAATTAACGTTCACCTTCATACATGTCTACACTCTTCTGCCACAATATTCGCCATAGATTCCACAATATTTCTCCTCATCTTTACTTTCCAATACAAAGCATACCATTAGTCATGATAATGATTGCACACACACACACACACACACACACACACACACACACACACACACACACACACGAGAGAGAGAGAGAGAGAGGGTAGATGCGGGAGGGAGGAGGGAGACAAGAAAGGACGGAAGCAGAGGTTTAGAGAGAGAGAGTCAGTCAGGAGGTGCTGTGTCCTGAGATGCCAACTTACAAATTCTTGATGTCAGGCGAATCAAGCTCAAAAAAAAAAAAATAAATAAATAAATTAAATAAAAGGAATAATATGCTATTAAATCTAAATATACAACGAATAACTGGTCCAATATTTTTCGTTTATTTTTAGCGCTTTGTAACTCAAAAAAAAAAAGTTGCATCCAAAAACAGGAACCACAGTTCATATTGACCTGTGAGCATAGCGGGTCACTTATACCCATTCGTTCATTGTGTGTGTGTGTGTGTGTGTGTGTGTGTGTGTGTGTGTGTGTGTGTGTGTGTGTGTGTGCCTCATCCCCTCAGGCTTTGTCCCTGGCCAGCCTGGATTCCCACAGGTCGTTAAATCAGATGCCTTCGGCCTTTGACAGTGACTCTGGAGTAAAATAGACGATATTCTACATTCGTTTTTCCTGAGACAGACTATATATGACATGGTATAATAGGTTGGCAGAGAAATGCGCCAAGACTGCGTTGTCTAGGAAACTATTAAAGCCACAACAGATCTATGGACATCATTAGAAACCTAGTAAAAAAATAACAGGAGTTACTTGAGGGACTTTTCTCAAAATTTGCCGAGCCAGTTCTGATCAAAGGAAAATAAAAGTACAGTCATGGACAGAGAAACCTGGACAGGTGAGGCGAGGCAAATGTCATATTTTCTCTTTTCCCCCGGCTTGTCCGTCACTCTTCGTTCACGACTCCTTTCCCCCATCCCCCCACCCCCCATCCCGTTTACCCTCTCTTCATTAGCACCTGCCAGGCTGCCCTCCCCATCCCCCCTTCCCTGCCCCCATACACGCCAGTTCGCTAATCCGCCTACCTTGAACCGTGTGTGTGTGTGTGTGTGTGTGTGTGTGTGTGTGTGTGTGTGTGTGTGTGTGTGTGTGTGTGTGTGTGTGTGTGTGTGTGTGTGTGTGTGTGTGTGTGTGTGTGTGTGTGTGTGTGTGTGCATCCTTGACACAAGCAACTCCCTACATTTTTCCGATCACAACCCATCCCTCCCTCTTCCCTACGGCTACTCTGCTAACACACACACACACACACACACACACACACACATGAGAAGCTAATCTTCATTCTCTCTCTCTCTCTCTCTCTCTCTCTCTCTCTCTCTCTCTCTCTCTCTCTCTTTTTCAAGATTCTGTAGGAGTGAATAGTAATGTCAGTGCAAAGTATGCCTTTATTATTGTGATATAAGTATTATAAAATAAAACTTAGGAATTTATTTAAAGAAAACAACTGCAGTAGGCTGGTTGGCCCATGAGAGGCATCTCCTCCTGATTTTGGATCTGCATACGAGAGAGATAGAGATAGAGAGAGAGAAGTGAGGAGTGACCACTTGTCCCTCTCTCTCTCTCTCTCTCTCTCAATAATCTTAGGAGTGAATAATAATGTCAGTGCAAAGCATGCCTTTACTGTGATATAAGCATTACAAATTAAAACACTGGAACATATTTAATGGAAACAACTGCAGGAAATCCTCTCGAGACGTCAGCATATGCAACTGTCATTATTTCCCTGCGGGCCAATTAACGTTCACCATCATACTTGCCTACTCCCTTCTGCCACAATTTTCGCCAATTCTCCTCATCTTTACTTTCCATTTCAGAGCATGCCATTTGTTATGATAATAATTACACAAACACTCACACACACACACACACACACACACACACACACACACACATATATATATATATATATATATATATATATATATATATCAGGGGTTGAGAGAGAGAGAGAGAGAGAGAGAGAGAGGTGAGAAGTGTCTACTTGTCCCCTGGGAATGACCAGCTTTCCCGGGTCATATGGGTAGGACGGAGAGGAGGTGAGGGAAGGAAGGGGATGGGGGGGTACGGTTCATGGACGAAGATTTAGTGGAAAAATCGAAAAGGAAAAAGAAACTATCAGCTCAGCCCCTAAGTGTCCAGGTTTCTTTGTCCATGACTGTACCAAACTGAGCACCAGAAGTTAAAAGCTACTGCAGATCTGTTCAGACAGCTGGAAAGCTTATGAAGAAGCAATTGGTACCACTTAAGTTAAATAGACTTAGCTTTTAACATCAAGCGAGATGGATGGATGAATGGATGGATGGATGGATGGATGGATGGACGGATGGGTGGATGTGGAATCGTGGATGCTTGGACCGATGGTAGAGTTCCTGCTGTTTCGTCCTTCCACCTGCCGACAAAAATCATCATCAATATCATCATCATCATAATCATCATCACAATCATCATCATCGTAGTTGTCGTCCTCATTACCACCATCATCATCATCATCATCATTATTTACACCGTCATTCTCATTATCATTACCATTCTTCTCCTCCTCCTCCTCCTGCTCATCATCATCATCATCATCATATTATCATCATCACCTACCTTTCTATCTATATCTGTTTATCTATAGCCAGACGCCTTAATCCCGTAAGGGGTGACCACAAGCAAATCGCCTTCATGATGTACTGTCCTCTACCATTTAGCTCAAGTATCCCAGTCATATGTTTCTACTCTTTCCCTCCATCTCATCGTCGGTCTCCCCCTCCCCCTCTACCCTTCCAACTCTACCCTTCCAAGTGCACTCTTCTGGTCATTTTCTTATTCGCCATCCTCTCCACATGGCCAAACCATCTCGAAGTGTTTCTCTTAACGCTTTCAGTCTCATCCACATCGGCATCACAACGCTCCTTCATCTGCCCATTTGTCTGTCTGTCTCTATGAAATTCCACATGCTCCTCTCAAGTAGCTCATTTCCACCGCTCTCACTCTTGACTGGCGTCCTTTCAATAAGATCCAAGCTTCACTTCCATACTTTAAAGTGGGAATCACAGCATGCAGTGCCCTTTTTTTTTTAACACTTTCATCCTCAGTTCCCTCTTCCTAATCACTACTTTTTAGAGAACAAGCAACCCTCCTTCCCTGATGTATCATTTCTGTCACTTCATCCTCTAATCATCCATCCATATTCATCATATTACATAAATACTTAAATGCACTCATATTCTTCCATTTCCTGGCTATGCAGCCTCACTGTGCATTCTGTAACCTCATACGTTGAGATGTTAAAGCATCACCACCATCAGCATCTACATCATTATCACCATCAATATCATCACCATCAGCCTGTGACACACCACTGCATGATAAGGACCCTCTCACCTTTCTCCACTGTGATCCATTGATTGTTCCGTCCTTGCTCGGTAGATCTGCATCATATCATCTCTCTATCTTATTCTCTGTGCACCTCTTCTTCTCACTCCATCTCTGGCTTGCCATTCAATTACGCTCGCTCTCCTTCTGTTATCTCTTCTGTGAAAGACGTGACCTGAGGTGTGTGTGTGGAGTTACCTGGAAACAAGCTCAGAATTACTATACTATACTATGCGAGAGCTTCAAGGTTAATCCCCATGGTGTGGTGTGGTGTGGAAGGGTGGTTGGTGTGGTAAAGTTTGGGGTGGTGTGGTGTGGGGTGGGGTGGGGTGGTGTGGGGTGGGGTGGGGTGGTGTGGGGTGATGTGGTGTTGGGTGGTGTGGTTTGGGGTTGTGTGGTGTGGGGTTTTGTGGTGTGGTATGGTATGGTATGGTATGGCGTGTTGTGGTGCTGTGCGGCTTCACTGTCCCTAAAATCTAGAGAAATGTAGAACCTCGTTCGAAAATCATTAGTGAGAAGCAGATGGACATGGCCGCTCTTTGATGTGCCCTGATAAAACGTAAACAAAACGTGTGTTGCATCCTCACAACTAAACCAATATAAATAAGGATAATTATTCCATTTAAATCATTCACGGTCCAGAGAAAGACCAAAACTGAGCTACTATTTCGGACACACATCCATCCCTTTCCTTGCGATAAATAAAGAGACAGTGAACAATGATTTTTGAAACCCATTGAGTGACCTTAGGAATCCAGTATGTTTTTTCAGAATATAGTGTAAATGTTTAGTATTTGTATGGCCAAGAAGAGCAATATCCCTGACCTCATTTGCACTCTTATGATATAAATAGTTCGAGTGTGAGGGAAATGCTGTACACACGCACGCACGCACGCAAATACACACAAGCATGCGCGGACACACACACACACACACACACACACACACACACACACACACACTCTCTCTCTCTCTCTCCTACACACAGTCACCAACTACATTTGAAGAGAAACGAAAAACAAGAGGTGACTCAGCCATAGACATGAAGATCGTCGCCGTCACCATCATCATCGTTGTCGTAGTCGTCATCATCATCATCATCGTCATCATCATCATCATCGTCATCATCATCGTCATCATCATCATCATCATCGCCAGGAGCAACAGCGTCAAGCACAGCAATCATCACAACCCTGTTAAAGAGTTACTACATAAGTTCCATCACCGTCATCATCATCATCATCATTATTATCCCAATTGCTTCATCATCATTACAATCACCATAATCTCGGTCCAGTTAGCTGGTTCAGGAGTTTCAACATCACTATCATCAGCAGCATCACTATCATCATTATCAATATCATCTCCGACAACCCTATTATCATCATCATCAGCCTGTGACACACCACTGCAGGATAAGGACCCCTGTTCAGTCTAACTTGGCGTAAAATTGCAATCTCTTTCTTAAATTTTGTTGTGATAAGGGGTTAACACTAGATTGATGCTAGTCACGAAGAATGGACGTGGAAATGATGCAGAGCTGTATATTTGTCCAAATTTACCACTGCACTACGGGAAATCAGCTGCAAAAAACGACGATCTCGGCCTAGGCAAATGAAGGAACAACACCATAATATACATTGTGTGTGTGTGTGTGTGTGTGTGTGTGTGTGTGTGTGTGTCTGTGTGTCTGTCTGTGTGTGTGTGCGTGCGTGAGTTCGTGCATGCGTGCATGTGTGTGCGTGTGTGCGCGCGCGTGTGCGCGCGTGTGCGAGTGTGTGTGTGTGTGTGTGTGTGTGTGTGTGTGTGTGTGTGTGTGTGTGTGTGTGTGTGTGTGTGTGTGTGTGTGTGTGTGTGTGTGTGTGTGCATGCGCTTCAGGACAAAATAATTTACATACAATAATTATTTCCATCACATTGTCCCTCTCATATCTGAATCGCACTTATCAGTATACATTCAGGTCCCAAACTGTACTGTTGGGTGGACATGGACAAGGAGGCAGGCAAGCCTAGTCCACCAGTCTGATCGGAACGAGAATCTACAGGATGACACTCACACTGCTATTTCACTGGTCTGAGACACAAAGATTGAGGCGGTACAAGGCCTCCATCTCCTTCACACCAACAGCCCCCTTGTCTCATCAGAATTACGTCTAGTAGCCTCATAGGTAATATTTCTTTGGGCCATGATACTTCCTGGCTGTCAGTGCGATATCCTTGTGTCCTAATGTAGTCACCTTAATGGCTAAGAACAGCAAATATCCAACAGCTACCTCAGCGGAATGATGCACAGCAATACACACACACCCTCGTCCTTCCACTGTCATACGGCCACTAGCAAAAGTAGCCAAGTAGCGACGCCTACCAAGATGAAAAACTTGTTCAGCTACTTTCACAACCACTAGATGGTACCCGGGCCCTCTCATAGTAGGGGCAACTCTAGTATTTTATTCCAGGTACTGCTTGGCGATAGCATTCAACTGAGAGTGAGTCATATTACAATGAGAGTGTTAATGCTGTCTCTATTAACTCTCATGATCATACAGCTCTCTTTACCAGCCCTACCCAAAAATAACGTGTGTGTGTGTGTGTGTGTGTGTGTGTGTGTGTGTGTGTGTGTGTGTGTGTGTGTGTGTGTGTGTGTGTGTGTGTGTGTGTGCGCGCGGGGCCAGTGTGCTACCATGGCAACCTCCTCACACCACCACAGTTACATACACAAATTTCCCCACCACCAACTACCGTTAGAGAATATTGTGTGTGTGTGTGTGTGTGTGTGTGTGTGTGTGTGTGTGTGTGTGTGTGTGTGTGTGTGTGTGTGTGTGTGTGTTAGTTCACTACTTGTCAACGAACCTTGGTTATACATAAACATGCTACTAAAGTTAGGGCACAAATATAATGTAGTATGCTATGAAGTCAACTACACTCATAATAACGTCAGGATTCTTCTCCCCTATCGTGTCTCCGTTCTCTGCCTCTGTCTGTCCTCTATCTATCTGTCTGTCTGTCTGCCTGTCCCTTTATTGCAATTCACAAACAACTCTCAACTGTCCACAACTTCCTACAATATCATACTATCCTGCATTATATTACTTTTTTTCAGGGTAACTTGACTCAGATTTTCGTCCTTTTGCCCCTTATTTCACATGGGTCATTGGCAGAAAAGTGCAGCGCTACGGCTCCTCTTCGATGGCACTTTTTTGTGACTTACATGTTCTAGTATTAATCCATTGCTACAACTCAGTATTCAAGATGGATAGATGGAAATTGTAGGCCAAGTCAGAGTACAGAATGAAGTCAAACAGCATACCTTTGGTGGGTGCAGTGGGAACAAGGCGACAGATCACAGACAGGAGGACAATGGCGGGAAAATCCAGCAAAATCTAACCACCAGCTTATGAAGTGACGTCAACAACACTCGTGCCTCATAATCGGTTCAAACGCCAGTCCACTTTATCAATAAACACCTGTGGTTCTGTATTTCAACTTCACCTAACCCAAACCAACCTAATCATATCTAAACCGATTTAATTTAGCCCAGTCTCACCTAACCTATAAATATTTGCTTGAACTGAACTTCGCCTGATCTCGCATGTCCTAATCCAACCTAAATCATCCCAGCCTTATCTGACTTAACCTCACCTAACCCAGTCTAATTGTACTTAACCTCACAATCTCCCCTAACCTCCCCATAGATAACCTAATCAATGCTGACGCAGCCTAACCGCATCTAACCTTACCTAATCCTACCCAGTCTCACTTAACCATACCATACCCGACCTAACCCAACCCAGTCGAGCCTAAAATGACCTAATCCAACCGAACCTAACCCAGCCTAACCCAACCAAATAAAACCCAAACCTATCAAAACCGACGTATTCTAAAGCAATCTAACCTAATCCGTCTATATCTAGTCGAACTGAACCCAACCCAACCAAAAATTACCCAATCAGACCAAACCCTGCCCAAAGTGACCTAACCTAACATTCGATCGGCTATATATTCGCTATATAAGAAATTTTGCTGCCTGAAAGTCTACGGATGTCAAATTCCAAGTTTCGCCTGTTAGTGTACTAGTATAGTATAAGTATTGTGTGTGTGTGTGTGTGTGTGTGTGTGTGTGTGTGTGTGTGTGTGTGTGTGTGTGTGTGTGTGTGTCTGGTTGTGGGATGCTGGTGGTGGGATGCTGGAGGGTTTGATAATGCTTATGTGGTGACTGCTTTATGTGCCTACTTACGTCAGCCAGAGAAGTTGAAGGAGGTTATGTATTCACCCTTGTCTGTGTCTATCTATCTATCTCTCAATCTGTCTGTATTTCTATCTGTCTATCTATATGTCTGTCTGTCTGTCTTTCTATCTGTCTGTCTGTCTATCTGTCTGTCTACGGCCAAGATATATCAAAAACTTGCTATCGGCTTTCAATGGAATCTTGTAGGTAGGTGGGCACTGGGTCAAGAGAGAGACTATTCGATTTTTCATTATATTTTTTCACTATTACGCTTTTGGCTCAATAAAAAGGAAAGTGGAAATCTAGGAATATACTGCACCTTAATGTGAAAATCTGGACAAATTTCTCCATAACAAAATATAAATAAAATTAATATCTTTTTCTTGACTTGAAAACATGAGTTAACTTCGCTTCAATTTTTTTTTTTTTTCTGCATCCAGGATCGTACTGTAAGCTGCTTTGGAAATTCTTTACATCTCTTCCTTAGCGATTTAATCAGCACATGACACAAAAACACCCTCTTTTATGAGAGAGATGTAAACTCTGCCGATATGAAGCCGATTTTAATAGCTTACAAGAAAATATTAAGACGTACTATGCAAAAATAAATAGCTAAGGAAGGGGCACTGAGAAGACTCCCGTGCTTCCTAAAATACTGCCCTGTTTCCAAAAGGCGTATGACACAGAAATTTGACTTAGCTTTTAACATCAGTGGGAGCTGGATGGATGGATGGATGGATGGATGGATGGATGGATGGGGAATCGTGGATCTTTGACTGCTGACCAAGTTCTTGCAGTTCCATCCGTCCGTCCACCTACCGACAAAAATCATCATCAATATCTTCATTATCATTATTATAATTTCATTATTATTATTATTATTATTATTATTATTACCTTCATTATCATTATCATAACTATAATCATCATCATCATCATCGTTAAAATTATCATGACTGTAATCATCATCATCATCATCATCACCACCGTTATCTCAACTCTGTTACCTCGTACCGAAGTTAAATTATCATTATCATCAGCATCAACATCATTATCATCATCATCAATATCATCTTTATCATCATTAATATCATCATCATGATCATGATCATGATCATGATCATCATCATCATCATCATCATCATCAGGCCCTGACATTACCACTGGAGGATTAGGACCCCTCTCATCTTTCTCCATTCTGATACGTTGGTTGTTAGCCTCTTCCCATATCGGTGGATCTGCGAGTTTCATCTATCTTGTTCCCTGTGTACCTCTTCCTCTCACTCCATCTCTGGCCTGCCATTCAGTTACGCTGCCTGTCCATCTGTTGCCTGCTCTGTGGAAGGTGTGACCAGAGGATTGTGTGTGAAGGTACCTGGAAACAAGCTCAGAATTAACAGATGCGGGAGCCTCAAACCCCTTTGTTTAATCCCCTTGGTTTGGTGTGGTGTGGTGTTGTATGGTGTGGTGAGAGGGTTTTGTGGTGTAGTGTGGTATAGGGGGAGGTTGTGTGATGTAGTGTGGTATGGAGGGGTTTGTGTGGTGTTGTGTGTGGAGGGTTGTGTGGTGTGGTGTGTGGAGGGTTGTGTGGTGTGGTGTGTGGAGGGTTCTGTGTGGGGAGGTTTGTGTGGTGAGGTGTAGTGTGGTGTGCTAGGGTGGTTTTATGTGGTGTGGTGTGGTGTGGGAGATGATTTTTTGTGGTGTGGTGTGATGTGGGAGAGTGGTTATGTGTGGTGTGGTATGGTGTGGGAGGATGATTTTTTGTGGTGTGGTATGGTGTGGGAGGATGATTTTTTGTGGTGTGGTGTGGTGTGGGAGGATGATTTTTTGTGGTGTGGTGTGGTGTGGTGTGGGAGGGTGGTTCTGTGTTGTGTGGGAGTGTGATTTCGTGTCATGTAGTGTGAGAGACTGGTATGGTGTGGTGTGATATGGTGTGGGGGGGTAGTATGGTGTGGTGTGGTGTGGGTGAGTGATTCAATGTGATTTAGTGTGTGGGGCTGGCAGAACGTGACTTGGCTTCACTATAATCTCCAAAGCCTATATGAGTACAACACCTCTCATCCGAAAATTGTTAGTGAGAAGCAGACGGGCAGGGCCGGTCCTAGAGCTACTGTGATAAAATGTAGAAAATCATGTGTTGCATCCTTAAAATTAAAAGTGCATAATTCTGTGACGTTAATTTCTCCATCTAAATAAAGGCAAAAATATACGTATTATTTCACTCATATTCATCCACTTCCTAACGATACATAAAGCGACGATGATCAGTGACTTATGAAATCCTGTTATGTGATCTATGAAATGTAATAAGCCTTCCAGAATATTGCGTAAGTGTCTCGTAACTCTATGGGTAAAAGGTCCTAAATTCTTACCCTAATATTTATCCTTGAAATAAAACTAAGAATGTGTGGAAATAATTCTGCCATTTGAATAACTACTGTATCATCAACAAAGATATACATACACGAACATAAGCAAACACACACACACACACACACACGCACAATGCCCAGTCACCAAAACACATAGTTAAACAGAAAGGAACGCGAGAGGTGACTCAGCCAATGACTTGAAAATCGTCGTCGTTGTCATCATCGTCGTCGTCGAAATCATCGTCGTCGTCTTCGTTGTAGTAATCATCATCATCATCTTCCTCGTCATCATCATCATCATCATCATGATCATCATCGTCATCATCATCATCAGCAGCATGTCATCATCATCCCAGCACTGTTAAAAATGTGGTACAAAAGATATATCAGTATCATAACCTTTATCATCATATTCATCACCATCATCTAACCTTGTTTTAGAGTTTGCACGGAGTTACATCATCATTATCATCATCAATCAGGATCATCATCATCAATCAGGATCATCATCATCATCATCATCATCATCATCATCATCATCATCATCAGCTTGTGACACACCACTGCAGGATAAGGACCCCTCTCACCTTTCTCCACTCTGATCAATTGCCTGTTAGCTTGTTCGTTCCGATATCGGTGGATCTGCGCGTATCATCTCTAGTTCTCTGTGTACCTCTTCTTCTCACTCCATCTCTAGCCTGCCATTCAGTTACGCTGTCTGTCCCTCTGTTGTCTGTTCTATGGAAGACGTGACCTGAGGAGTGCGCGTGCAGTGATCTGGAAACCAAGAGACAAATATGTATTGCGTCATCATAGCTATACCCTGTTCACTCTAACTTGGCGTAAAATTGCAATCTCTTTCTTAAATATAGTGCTGTGACAAGGGGTTAACACTAGAATATGGTGCTAGTCACGAAGAAGTGGTATGACAAATATGCTTGGCCATAGTACTGCCTTATTCTGTTACTGAGCTATGGAAAATGAACTGCAAACGGACGACTATCTTCGTCTATAAAAAATGAGTATCATATAGTATAATCGTGTGTGTGTGTGTATTAATGGATGCCTTCATAAATGTGTCCATATGAGTATTCATAATTGTGTGTGCATCAGTGTGTGTATGCATCAGCGTCTGTGTGCATCAGTATGTGCATACATTGCCGTGTGCGTGTATCAGTGTCTGAATGCATCAATGCGTGCGCGCATCCATGTGTGTGCATCGGTGTATTTGTGCCAGCGTGTGTGCGTGCATCACTGTGTACGTGCAACAATGCCTGCATGAATCAGTATGTGTGTATTAAACCAAATGTGGGTGAATCAATATATATGTACTACGACCATGTGCTTGCTTCCTTCCAGGAGCATAAGCTTTGTAAATATAGGTAAATTAAGTGCGCCTTCGTGCATTCCCTGTATGTATGCATGTATGTATGTGTGTGTGCAGGTGTATACATGTGTGCACGTGGATGTGCGTCTGTGTATGTGTGTATTGTATTGGTGCGTTTTTTTGAGCACATGCCTGTGTACGTGAATGCACTTACAGCAGATTTATGAGTACAGAACTTAGCTTATTTTTTCTAGCACGTTCTCACCCTAAAATACAAGCCTCAGTAGTCACTTTATATTCAGGTTCTGATCTGTACTGCTGCGTGGACAGAGACAAGGGGGAAACAAGCCATGTCCACCAGTCTGATCGGCACGAGAATCCACAGGATGATACTCACTTATTTCACTGGTGCTGAGACACCAGGACTGATATGCTGCACGGCTCCCTTCCCTCACACACTGCCCCCTTGTCTCACCAAACTGACGTGTATTACCTTTATTTTTTACTCGTCTTTGGCCTATGATACTTCCTGGCTGTCAGTAAGACATCCTTGTGTCCTAATGTAATTATCTTAATGACTAAAAACAGCAAAATCCAATGCTTACCTTAGGAGATCTTTGTGTCCTAGCTTAATCCTCTGAATGGCTAATAACAGCAAATTCCAACACGTACCCACAAGAACGCGCCGACGCGACGTTCCCTCTCCCTCTCGTCGTCCGGCGGCCACTGACTCACAGAGGCAAGCAGCGAGTCCTACCAAGCTTAGAATCTTTGCTTAGCTACTCTTATAGCCAAAAGATGGTATGGTGACCCTCTCTTGACAGGGATTACTCTAGTGTTCCATCCCAGCTAATCCTTGACGCTTTGATCCACCTGAGAGTAAAGCATAGGAAACAGAGAGTGATCGTACTGGCATAATTTACAATGTTATTATTGGAATATTCTCCCTTCCTTATATTGCTGAGGTCAGAAGGTTTTATTCAGCTGAAAGTGGGTTGTAGGAGCCTTGTGTGTAAAAGAGAGCAGGTGTAAGGACGATAGCAATCAGAATCAGCAATAAAGTACTGTATCATTACTAAAAATTTATATGCATTAGATATCTGTTACGTATAGCACAAATTGAAGGTTCAGATAAAAACAGGGATATGCTTTTGTGCTTTCTCTCTCTCGTTTTATCTTTCTCTTGCCACACCCTCTCTTCGTGTCTTCCCTTTCGCTGCCTCAGGTGGGTAAGGGCTGTCTCCAGCTTATAATACTCGCTCTCTTCATGCTCCACTTACTGCATTCACTTTAATAACAATAATAATTTCAATAATAATAATAATGATAATAATAAACTCATCTTTCAACTTGTATTTTTTATATTCCCTCTTGGAGGATAATTATAAATAAATGAAAACTCATGTTTCACGGGAAACATGAAGAATTTTATTTAGTTAACTTGCCTCCCCTCTCTCTTCCCCGTCAGTATAATATTCCTCGATAATCTTCTGTCTTTCTTTCAGTCTTTCCTCGTCTTTCTGCCTACGGGTGACTTTACACTCCGTCTTCTGTCTTTCATTCTTTCCTCGTCCTTCTGCCTGTGGGTGACTTTACACTGAGTGACAACCCAAATGGTTTCCTGTACACAAGGAAACCATTTACTATGCTGGGTGGTAACCATATAACCAATATTTGGCGCCTGGTGGTTTAATGGGTAATTATTGTGCTCCAATCGGATTGAGCTGGTGAAGGTTTATATCCAAGGGATGGTTCGGGTCTATTGCTCACATAGTGCCACTCAGGGATGAGTGAGGTTGGTCACTCTCATCTTAAATGTCAGGACCAACTGCCTAGCCCCGAGCTCCTACGTTCCTCATGGGTGCAAAGTAGGACTGGATGATGATGGATGGATGAAAAGAAAAAGAGCAGCGAATAAAAGCAAAAAGAACAGAGAATGAGATAGAGAGAGCAGAGACTGAAACAAAATGCAGAAAGGCAGAATGGGGCCAGAAAAAGTGAAAAAAAGAAGAACGATAAAAAGAACACGGTAAGAGTAATATACGGCTTGGATAGGTGGTTCGGAGGCTGATGAGGACTGTGAGGAGTGATAAAGTATAAGCAGACGAGACTACGTGGTTCAGAGGCTGATGAAGGCTATGAGAAGACCATGACTGATTTGAGAGGGTTGTCATTGTATAATCAGACAGGACGTGTACGACTCCCTTTATGGTGTATGTAATCAGCAGTAAAAAGCCTTGCAAACAGGAGTTTAGTAGAGGACAATCCACAAATATGGGAGTCAATGTTGTGCTTTGCCACATGGGCATAATACACAGCGTATCACAGAGTGTTAAAGGAATCCCCATTCTACCTCATGTTCCTAAGGGACCCTGGTGTCCCGTATGATGTAGTAAAACAGGAACCGATCTGCTATGATCTGGATAATTATAAAAATTAGATGGCCATTAAAGCTAATCGTACCTTTAAAAGATGTTTAAGGTACATTGAGGAAAGTCAAGAGGCCATGGAGAATCAACAGACATCGAGAGCAAAAGTAAAAGAGATTCGTACAGGAGATTGGGTTTATGTACGAAAGATTCCCAAGCCAGGAGAGCCTAAGAAACTTCAACCTCTATACGATGGACGTTTTAGAGTGAAAGGGAAAATTAGTGATGTGATAGTAAAACTGGTAGACATAAACACGGGGAGAGTCATGAAAGTCCACACAGACAGAGTCAGGTTTGCCCACGAAGATAATTTAGACGAGACAATGAATGGTAATGTGAGGAGAGCATATCCCCTCCATGAGGATCCTCTCCCACCAGAGGAAGTGCAAAAATATAAACTGAGAGATATTTTAGACGTAGAAAGAGCGGACGAAAGAAACGCCTCACAATTGCAGGAAACAGAGGAAAGTACTCAAAGCGCGCAGAGCTTGCACGAAGAGCAAGAAGAAGGTGCGGTGGCTGATTCGATTGATGATGCCGAAGGAGGAAGAAAAACCTATAGTTTAAGATCTACGGGACAGGTAACAGACTTACCTAATATTATGGATAGGCCTATAGAACACCTAAAATAAAAGTTGACCCTTTTTACAGGTCCTACTGACCGTGATCATCAGTGGACTTGGAAGTCAAGCATGGGAAGACCTACCAGTGAGAGCGGGACTTGCATTCACCGCACAACGTCAGGCCCACATAATAATAATAATAATGACGTATAGAAAAGGGGGGGAAAGGAAGGATGGAAAAGAATGATTGTGTATATGTGATGAGTGTTATGCAACCAGGGCGACGACACACAACGGCAGGAACTAGGCCTTAGTTTAAACTCCCGGCCTTACTGAGAGTTCAGGTTCCTGGTTGTATTGTGTAAGGTGCATGTGTGTGTGTGTGTGTATGTGTTTTAAGTAGGAGAGGAAGAATTTAGACTAAGAGAAAGAGTATCGGGGCTTAACACAACGTGCGTGTGTTTGGTGTTGGGAAGGGGGGGGGGTCTCGCACGTGCACAGTGTTGTTACTTGAGGGAGGGAGGGAGGAGTGAATAGCTACGGCTTTCTCTGCCAAGCATTGGCTTATTGGCTGCCTCTCAGGTTCATCTGATTTTTCCGGCTCCAGAAGCCTGGGTAGGATGGTAGGATACGGGTGTTAGGGTAAGGTGTTGTAGCCCTGGGGGGCTTGGGTAGGGGGATAAGGAAAGGGGAGGGGTGGAGGAAGGGGAGTATGGGGGGTCACGGTCTGAGGCGGGGGTGCTAGATATGAGGATGGCGGGTTATTACGTGGCTGCCGTGATCTTGATAATGGGTGTAGGGGTGGTTTAGAGTCTTAAATGAATTGCAGGGTGTGAACTAAGTAGTTGATTAATAAAAGGGTCAGTAATAAATAAACTATTGGTGCTTAAGTGAACCCTCAGCGAAACACGAACATGTTCCGCCCTTGCCATGACGCGAGACTAGCTGGGCGGCGCACGTATACACTCCCCATGTAACATTTGGTAACTGAGGCGGTGACACAGCGATATGCAGATGAAGAGGTAGACGGCCTGGCGCCATGGCCTAACCGAAGCAGATACCCTAAAACACCAAGAGCGACACTGAGCGTCGCTGACTGGGCATGGGGGGGGGGGGTTTAAATCGGTTGAGGCAGACTGGTAGACGCCGCATTGGGGGCGGGGCTTGCAATAAAGAAAATTCCCACAAAATGTAGGGGACCCTTATGTAACTTCGACGAATCTTTATACCGTCCATTATCTCTTCGTTTTTTTTTCTCTCTCTCTCTTGTTCTTACGTTGCCTCCATGTTAAAAGGTCCTTTTATTTCTTAATGGCGGTGGTCTAATATAAATTTCCATGTGGCTCTATATGTGGACACTCAGTGGATTGTGTTTTCCATTCTTTCCAGCTAATCTACAGTTTATCACATCTTTCCTGGCTTATTTCCCAGCGATATCTATACTGCATTCGGATTCTACACTAAGTTATTTCCTGCTTAATCAGTTGCTTTGTACTGTGATCGTATCGTATCTTTTATAAAAGCTCCAATAAGCTTGCATGCGTCGGCCTTAGTCACATGGGCACTGATACACACAGGCTCTGTTGGCAGTGTTGAGTATGCATGTGTGTAGGTGTTTACATTGTTCTTCTATGTCAGTGTGGTGTTTTCCCTCATAGTCAGTGGTGTATTCTTGTTCTGAAAGGGTTTGTGTAAAGGTATCCCAGTCTGCGTGTAGGCAGTCATAGTGTGGTGTACTGGGGATCAGGATCGGGTTGGTGGAGATGGACATTATAATGGGGATGTGATCAGACCCAGACATGGGGCCGAGGGTGATGTGGTGATGAAAGATGTTAAATGATCTATTGGTGAAGATGAGGACAACATCCGGCGACACCAAGAGTGAGTGAAGAGTGAGCGAAGAGGAGGAAATGAATGTAATAAGGCAGAGATACAAAAGTTAATACATGATACAGTAGTTCCTGTTACTTTTCAGCAATATAAAAACAATAAGTGCAAAGACGACGAGATTAATACAAAATAAATGAAGAATAAAGAGCAATTATTAACACTACACCGACGCTTCCATCTCGTAAGCAGTGGTGCCCTCCCCCCTCCCACCTCAATGCCCTCCTCTCTAGCTCACACCCCAACTGAGTATTTCTCCTAACGCTTTCTGTCACATCCATATCCGCACCACAACGCCCCTTCACTTCCTCATTTGTCAGTCTGTCTTTCCTTTTAACTTCACATGCTCCTCTCAGTAATCCTTCCTTCATCCCTCACCCTCAGCGAAACAAGAATATTTTCCTCACTTGCCATGACGCGAGACTGGTGTGCATTGATAGGCTGTGGATAACCAGGCACCGCGGAGCTGGGCGGCACACATCAACTCCCCCACCTGACATTGGGGTAACTAAGGCGGCAACTATTGGTATGGCGGCGATATGTGAATATAGAGGTAGACGGCCTGGCGCCATGGGATAAGCAGAGCAGATATACACCCCACCATGCCAAGAGCGACACTGAGGGTCGCTGACTGGGCATGGGGGGTTTTAAATGGGTTGTGGCAGACTGGTTGACGCCGCATTGGGGGCGGGGCTTGCAATAAAGAAAATTCCCACAAAATAAAGGGGAGCCTTATGTAACTTTGACGAATCTTTATACCGTCCATTATCTTTTCGTTTTTTTCTCTCTCTCTCTCTCTTGTTCTTACGTTGCCTCCATGTTAAAAGGTCCTTTTATTTCTTAATGGCGGTGGTCTAATATAAATTTCCATGTGGCTCTATATGTGGACACTCAGTGGATTGTGTTTTCCATTCTTTCCAGCTAATCTACAGTTTATCACATCTTTCCTGGCTTATTTCCCAGCGATATCTATACTGCATTCGGATTCTACACTAAGTTATTTCCTGCTTAATCAGTTGCTTTGTACTGTGATCGTATCGTATCTTTTATAAATGCTCCAATAAGCTTGCATGCGTCGGCCTTAGTCACATGATGGCTTTCCACGCTGCTTGATCTCTGGCAGCCTCCCTATTCAGTCCCTTATCCCTGAGGTCACACTCTATGACCTCGTCTCAGGTCTTTTTCGGTCTGCCTCTCGCAATCCTACCCCCGACGTTCACACTTCTTACTGTAGATCCATAATATCTGAATGTTTCTTGTCTGCTTCTTACCATTTGTAGAGGTTCCCTGTACTATGTGTGTGTGTGTGTGTGTGTGTGTAATTCACCGGGTCGGTCAGGATCACTTGATGGTCGTGATCGTCAGCTTTTACCCTCCCGGAAGGGAGCTGAGAGCTCATATAGTCCGATCTATGGGCAAGGCTGTGACCTTCACACACGCACAAACCCGTCCCCTTGCTCAAGGGGGACAGTAACCACCCACTTCGTCAGTGAAACTTCGCAACCTGAGCGAGGCGCGAACTCCCGTCCACCAGTTGGCAAGCGAGAGCGTTACCACTGCACCAGCGAGCGGTGTGTGTGTGTGTGTGTGTGTGTTCTTACCTAATTGTATCTTTATAGGAATGAATAAAGCTCGTAGTCCCGTGTATTAAACCATTTTTATCATACATGTCCTTAAATTTATGAAATGTTTTGGTACACACTATTTCATTCGGTAGTGCATTCCACTGGTCAATTATTGCTCTATTTGGGAAACTAAATTCCCTTACGTCTTTATTGCCTCTCCTTTTATGCAGTTCTTTGCAGTGTCCTCTTACTGCTGCATCCCCATAGGTTATATACTCATTTAGGTCTATTTTCGCCTATTAGTGCCTATTAGTGCCTGAGTGTATCATTGCCTGTGTGTATCAGTGCCTGTGTGTATCAGTGCCTGTGTGTATTTGTGCCTGTGTGTATCAGTGCCTGTGTGTATCAGTTCCTGTGTGTATCAGTGCCTGTGTGTATTTGTGCCTGCGTGTATCAGTGCCTGTGTGTATCAGTGCCTGTGTGTATTTGTGCCTGTGTGTATCAGTGCCTGTGTGTATCAGTGCCTGTGTGTATTTGTGCCTGTGTGTATCAGTGCCTGTGTGTATCAGTGCCTGTCTGTATCAGTGCCTGTCTGTATCAGTGCCTGTCTGTATCAGTGGCTTTGTGTATTTGTGCCTGCGTGTATCAGTGGCTGTGTATCAGTGCCTGTGTGTATTTGTGCCTGCGTGTATCAGTGGCTGTTTGTATCAGTGCCCCCTCTGTGGCGGGGGGGACACAATCTGGCCGCACTATGGGGTGGTACTACTACTCTGCGGCCAGGTTGTGTTAGGAAGAATACTGCCACCGTATTCCCTGCGTGTCGTAAAAGGCGACTAAAAGGGACAGGGTGAGGGGACTAGGGACCCCCTCCTCCGTTTTTTAGTTCCTAAAAAGAGACAGGCCAGAGAAAGGGATGGGGGATGGAGTTATCCCCGTACCCTGAAGATTGGGTCTATGAATGTGCTTGGATGTAGTACGATTGAGGCTAAAAGGGAGGAGATTGGGAGAATGTTTGTGAGAAGAAAGTTGGATGTGTTAGCTTTGAGTGAAACGAAGATGAAAGGGAAGTGTGAGTCTATGTTTGGAAGTGTGAATGGAAGATTGTCAGGTGTTGGTAGAGGAAGGGCAAGAGAAGGTGTGGCCTTGTTAGTGAGTCCGGAAGTACAGCAGTGTGTGACTGAATGGAAGGAGGTGTCATCGAGACTGATGTGGATGAATGCGAAATTTGAACGTGAGTTGTGGGTGTTTGTGAGTGCATATGGGCCTGGTAGTGAAAGGGATGAAGAAGAGAGGGAGTCTTTCTGGAATGATGTTGATGAGTGTCTGCAGAGTTTTGGAGCGAATGTGAATGTGGTAATGAAGGGTGATCTGAATGCTAGAATGGGAAATGTAGCAGTTGAAGGTGTAGTTGGTATGCATGGTGTGCGTGGAAGAAATGAAAATGGGGAGCGAATGACAGCGATGTGTGTTGAGTGAGAGATGGTGATTGGAAATACGCTGTTTGAGAAGAAAGATATTTATAAGTATACATGGGTGAGACAGGAGGGTGGAAGGGTTGTTGATAGAGCTTTGATGAACTGGTATGTATGTATATGCACTTGAATGTCCACACGTACTTGCTGCTTCTATCTGTCGGTCTATCTATCTGTCTATCTATATGTCTATCTATCTATCCATCATGGTATCTATTATGATTTGTAATTATAATATGGAGTCCTGACATATACACGCTACGTCTCCAATCCTGGCTGAAAGAATTAGAGGGTGTCAGTGTGGATAGCACACACGTCTACATGTGTATTCTATTCACACGTACACACACACATGCTACTCTGCATATTTATTCTGTTCACACACATGGTACTCTGTATGTGTATTCTGTTAACACATACAAACACATACGCACACACACACACTACCCTATGTCTGTCCTGGCCTGAGTGTATGTAAGTGTAGTCTATTCATAAACCCACACACATAAACAACTACTCTGTGTGTCCTGGCCTTTGTGTGTATGCATGTGGATATCAGTCAAGTACACACACACACACACACACACATACATGTATACATAAAATATTCACATTCACTCACACGTGCACCAGGCAAGCATATATAAAAAAAAAAGTTAGTGTAGCCTACACCATGCATGAGATAACATGTACGTGCAGAGATATTCGCAAAGTGGAATGCCAATTTTTTATGCCTTATTCTGAGAGAAATCCACATTTATAATATTAGTTTTATGTAGCCATATAATGTGCAGTTATAGTAATCATTCCATTTTCCTTGCAGGGAAAGTGTGTACCGTCCTCCTCTGTTTTCACCCATCGCAGGATCTTTGGTGAGTACAATGAATATTGAGAAAACTGCTCCATTATATAGCACAGTACCTAGTAAGTAAGTAACTGATTTATAATAAGTTAATTCTGATAAATGAGTATGCCATTAGTTCGTACATACATACTTAGATATTTGGGTTTATTTATCAACATAGGAACTAGATGAGAGTCGTGTTGTCCTGCTAAAGTACCGTATAAGATATCGTTACAGTACATCTTAATTCTGATCAGTGTGACAGATATGCCATTAATTCAGACATTATGTTAAGTATTTGGAAGCTTCCGGTGTTGCTGTTTGCTGATGATACAGTATTGTTGAGTGAAGATGAATGAGAGTTGCAAGGTTTGGTGAATGAATTTGGAACACTGTGTAGGAGTAGGAATCTGAAAGTTAATGTAAACAAACGAAAGTTATGGTATTCGAGAGGAATGAAGTCACAGAGTGTGCAGTGAGGTTAGTTGGTGAGGATATGGAGAATGTGAGTGCATTCAAGTACTTGGGTAGTGTGATGAGTAAGGATGGAACTTTGGGGGGGATGAAGTGCGTGAAAGGGTACAGCAGGGAAGGAAGGTTGTTTGTACACTGAAAGCAATGATGAGAAATAGGGAGGTGAGTAAGGAAGTTAAGAAGTCACTGCATGATAGTATCGTGATCCCTACCTTGACGTATCGAAGCGAGGCGTGGACCTTGCAAGAGGGGAACAAGTCAAGAGTGAGAGCAGTGGAAATGAGTTACTTGAGAGGAGCATGTGGAGTGACGTGGAGGGACAGGTTGACGAATGAAGAAGTGAAGGAACGTTGTGAGGTGGATGTGAATGTGATTGAGAAGATTAGGAGAAATACACTGAGGTGGTATGGACATGTGAAGAGAATGGAGAATGAAAGACTAACTAAGAGGGTGTATGTAGGTGAGGTGGAGGGAGGGAGAGGGAGGGGTAGACCGAGGATGAGGTGGAGGGATGGAGTTGAGAGGTATATGAGGGAGGGGGGGGGTGAGTTGGGAGGAGGGTAGTCAAATGGTGGGTGACAGAGCGACTTGGCGTCGTTTTCTCTGCGGCCACCATTTGCGGGATTAGGGCGTCAGGCTATAGATAGATAGATAGATGTTAAGCATTTGGGTTTTCATACCAACATAGGAACTAGACGAGGCCCATGTTCACGATATAACCATCTCAGTGTAAGATGTCGTTACAGTAAGTCTTGATTTCACTGTGTCGATAACTATTCATATGGAAGAATACGATTCTGGTCGGGCTTAATTCGTTCTATTATGGCACTTCCCACAATTTCACTGTGTGGGTAGAGTATCTTTTATAAGTTAAAGTAGGTTTCTTTTGTGTGGAAAATAATGACGTAAAAAAAAATAAGAGGAATGGGGAGACTATCTTAGAACACACACACACACACACACACACACACACACACACACAAAACCACGTCCACCTCTTGTGAAGCTTGACTATGAAAGGACCGCCCAGCAAAAGACTGCAATGCATAAACCAATTTGTTTTAGCCCAGTCTCACCTAACCTATCCATATTTGCTGGAACTGAACCCTGCCTAACCTCGAATGACCTGATCCAACCTAAATTAACCCTATCTAATCTAACTTAACCTCACCTAACCCAGTCTAATTGTATTTAACCTCACAATCTCACGTAACCTCCCCATTCCTAACCTAACTAATTCTGACGCAGCCTAACCGCATCTAACCCTTCCTAATCCTACCCAGTCTCACTTAACCATACCATACCCGTCCTAACGAAACCCAGTCAAGCCTAAAATGACCTAATCCAACCGAACCTAACCCAGCCTAACCCAACCAAATAAAACCCAACACAAAACCTATCAAAATCGACGTATTCTAAAGCAGTCTAACCTAATCCGTCTATATCTAGTCGAAGTGAACCCAACCCAACCAAAAATTACCTAATCAGACCAAACCCTGCCCAAAGTGACCTAACCTAACTTTCGGTATCCCATGAAATCGCTTTATAAGAAATTATGCTCTCTGAAATTCTACGGATGTCAAATTCCAAGTTTCGCCTGTTAGTGTACTAGTATAGTATAAGTATTGTGTGTGTGTGTGTGTGTGTGTGTGTGTGTGTCTGGTTGTGGGATGCTGGAGGGTTTGATAATGCTTATGTGGTGACTGCTTTATGTGCCTACTTACGTCAGCCAGAGAAGTTGAAGGAGGTTATGTATTCACCCTTGTCTGTGTCTATCTATCTATCTCTCAATCTGTCTGTATTTCTATCTGTCTATCTATATGTCTGTCTGTCTGTCTTTCTATCTGTCTGTCTGTCTGTCTTTCTATCTGTCTGTCTACGGCCAAGATATATCAAAAACTTGCTATCGGCTTTCAATGGAATCTTGTAGGTAGGTGGGCACTGGGTCAAGAGAGAGACTATTCGATTTTTCATTATATTTTTTCACTATTACGCTTTTGGCTCAATAAAAAGGAAAGTGGAAATCTACGAATATACTGCACCTTAATGTGAAAATCTGGACAAATTTCTCCATAACAAAATATAAATAAAATTAATCTTTTTCTTGACTTGAAAACATGAGTTAACTTCGCTTCAGTTTATTTTTTTTTTCTGCCTCCAGGATCGTACTGTTAGCTGCTTTGGAAATTCTTTACATCTCTTCCTTAGCGATTTAATCAGCACATTACACCACAACACCCTCTTTTATGAGAGAGATGTAAACTCTGCCGATATGAAGCCGATTTTAATAGCTTATAAGAAAATGTTAAGACGTGCTATGCAAAAATAAATAGCTAAGGAAGGGGCACTGAGAAGACCCCCGTGCTTCCTAAAATACTGCCCTGTTTCCAAAAGGCGTATGACACAGAAATTTGACTTAGCTTTTAACATCAGGGGGAGCTGGATGGATGGATGAATGGATGGATGGATGGGGAATCGTGGATCTTTGATTGTTGACCAAGTTCTTGCAGTTCCGTCCGTCCGTCCACCTACCGACAAAAATCATCATCAATATCTTCATTATCATTATAATTGTCATTATTATTATTATTACCATTACTATCATTATCATAACTACAATCATCATCATCATCATCATCATTATCATCGTTAAAATAGTTATCATGACTGTAATCATCATCATCACCGTTATCCCAACTCTATTACCTCGTACTGAAGTTAAATCATCATTATCATCAACATCATTATCATCATCATCAATATCATCTTTATCATCATTAATATCATCATCATCATCATTAATATCATCATCATCAGGCCCTGACATTACACCACAACACCCTCTTTTATGAGAGAGATGTACACTCTGCCGATATGAAGCCGATTTTAATAGCTTACAAGAAAATGTTAAGACGTGCTATGCAAAAATAAATAGCTAAGGAAGGGGCACTGAGAAGACTCCCGTGCTTCCTAAAATACTGCCCTGTTTCCAAAAGGCGTATGACACAGAAATTTGACTTAGGTTTTAACATCAGGGGGAGATGGATGGATGGATGGGGAATCGTGGATCTCTGACTGCTGACCAAGTTCTTGTAGTTCCGTTCGTCCGCCCACCTACCAACAAAAATTATCATCAGTATCTTCATTACGATTATTAAAATTATCATTATTATTATTACCATTATTATAATTATCATAACTACAGTCATCATCATCATCATTAAAATTGGCTGGATGAATCACTCTTGCGTGATAATCAAAGACGGTGAATAAAACCCACACTCGTAGACGAAGAATATAATTACCAAACAGTTTCTGTGGACACTGCCACCATCTTCAGTGGTCAAGATAGTGTGTGTGTGGAAGGGTGGGGTAAAGGTGAGGTGGGGTGGGGTAGATTGTAAGCGGGGATTAACCCAAGGGGGATTTTGGGGGGGACATTACCGGACAGGTCAGGTGTAATTCCTATCTGACCTTACCTGTGTCGTAGCAGGAAGGGACATTTCCACTAGGCACCTCATTATAGGATCTAGCTTGTACATACCTTCACTAAGGTTGAAATTCTCGTATTTCTGGATACACATCGCTTCAATAATCTTTCGTTTCCGAAAGTCATGACTTCTATACAATAGATGGCTACCTTGCCAGTCAATTCTGTGGTTGGCTTCACAAACATGGTTAAATATTGCATTATTTAAATTACATGTTCTTATGGCATACTTGTGTTCCTTAGTCCGTGTTTCCAAACTACGACCTGTTTCTCCTATGTAAACTAGTTCACAATCTTTGCAAGGAATTTTATATATGCCTGCTTCTGAATATGTTGTACATTTGTTCTTTACTAACATTGCTCTGATGGGGTGGAGGTATACCTAAATGCTATATTTACATCACTACTGTAACCTATTAACATATTCAAGTCTGCAACATAAGGCAAAGTGAGGAAACGTTTCTTTTCCGTGGTGGGGTCTTTAGGTACGTAGTAAGATCGCCTAGCTTGAAGGTATGCTTGTTTAATGAACCATTTGGGATACCTTAAGTTTTGGAAGATTTCCCAAATGAGATTATTTTCTTCTTGTATATGTTCTGGACTGCATATTCTATGGGCTCTAAGGAACATTGATGAGATAACAGACAATTTTGTGGCAGACTGATGATACGAAAAATAATGAATGAATGAGTTACAACTGGTTGGTTTCCTATACACCTTAAAGCTAAGTGAATGATTTTGCTTCATCACCAGCACATCAAGAAAGGGAAGAACACCCCCGTTCTCCCACTCAACTTTAAATTTAATGGAGGGAGCAAGATGATTTAGGTGTGTGAAAAACTCGTTAAAATTATCAAGTGCTGAAGGCCAAAATGAAAATATGTCATCAACATAACGAAACCAAATGAGATGAGGGGGAGAAAATTGTGGCAGTAGTTCCGTTTCATAATACTCCATATATAAATTGCTTAAAATGGGTGACAATGGAGAACCCATACCCATACCAAAACGTTGCTTGTAGAAGTTGTTGTTAAATGAAAAAGCATTCGAAGTCACACATAATTTTACAAGTTCTATGAAACTGTCAGCTGGCATACCTAAGTCAATATCACATTCTGGCAATGTGTTAGCTAGAAATTCCAAGACATCATTAATGGGAACTTTGGTAAACAATGAATCAACATCGAAGCTAACCATTTTACCGGAGAAAAAGTCAAGTGATTTAACTTTCTCTATAAAATCCGAAGAGTTCTTTACGTGTGCTGGGGATACTGTACCTACTACAGGGGCTAATTTATTGGCAAGAAACTGAGACAACTTATACGTAAAACACCCACACTGTGAAATTATAGGACGGAGTGGAATATTAGCTTTATGGGTCTTTGGTAATCCGTATATATATGGTAATTTAGGGTTGATCTGAATGAACTTTCACTTTCTTGTTAAATGCTGATGCAAGTCTCTTCAGAGGGGAGGACCGTAATTTTTCGTATGTTGTGGTATCACTCAAAATACTGAACGCAACCAGCACTAGTGGAAGAATTGCTAGGTGGCAACTTTTGGTTGCCAAGTATAACATTAATATAACCTATATACCCGGCAAGGATAATGTTATAGCAGACGCCTTATCTAGACTTCGAGGCCAAGTGTTATCGGAGGACACAGTTCTCGTAGTTACGAGTACAAAACCAAAGATAAGAGAGAGAACCAAAAATGATGATGATGATAGTGAGTGCGAGAAAGAGGATTATCAGATATCCAGGATCGATGAAAATAAAGAAAGAGATATAATAAGATGGAGAGAATTGGTAGTGAAACCCAGACAGGATGCGCATCCACTGTATAAAAGAATGAAGGAACAGTATCTTCAATGTATACGAGATGGAGAAGTAGAAGTGACTAGAGAAGAAATTAAAGATGCACATAGAACACTAGGAGTTAGTACTAATGAATTCATGGTTGAGGATGGATTACTCTATCACATCGCTACAAATGACTATGATGAGAGCCTAATGCAAGTTGTAACTCCTGATGAATGCAAACAGAGTGCTTTGGAGATAGCTCATAAATTACCGACTGTAGGTCATGGGGGAATCAAAGTAACTTTAGAAAGACTAAAGCGATTTAGTTGGTGGCCACGGATAAATAAAGATGTTGAGAATTATTGCAAGGCGTGCCTTACTTGCAACCGCTTCAAGCCGTCGGGGGACGCCCCAACGCCGTTGCAGCGATACCCTAGAGTAGGAGTACCTTTTGAGAGAATTCATATGGACTTGATCGGCCTTATAAATCCAAGTGAAGAGGGATATAAATATATTATGTCAGTAATAGATGTGATGACACGATATTTGATAGCCGTCCCGCTTCGCACGAAGACTGCTGATGAGGTTGCCAGAGCATTCGTTAAAAATGTCGTGTGTGTTCATGGAGCACCACGCTGGATGGTCACAGACCAAAGAACAGAGTTCGTTAATGCAAATCTTAAAGGAATAGCTGAGTTGCTAAAGACGAAAACGACAACAACAACAGCGTATCACCCGTCTGTCAATGGGGTGATTGAGAGAGCCAATGCCACGATAATGAAATACCTAAGGAGTTTAGTAGAGGATAATCCACAAATGTGGGATTCAATGTTGTGCTTTGCCACATGGGCATATAACACAGCGTATCACAGAGTGTTAAAGGAATCCCCATTCTACCTCATGTTTCTAAGGGACCCTGGTGTCCCGTATGATGTAGTAAAACAGGAACCGATCTGCTATGATCTGGATAATTATAAAAATGAGATGGCCATTAAGGCTAGTCGTACCTTTAAAAGATGTTTAAGGTACATTGAGGAAAGTCAAGAGGCCATGGAGAATCAACAGACATCGAGAGCAAAAGTAAAAGAGATTCGTACAGGAGATAGGGTTTATGTACGAAAGATTCCCAAGCCAGGAGAGCCTAAGAAACTTCAACCTCTATATGATGGAAATTTTAGAGTGAAAGGGAAAATTAGTGATGTGATAGTAAAACTGGTAGACATAAACACGGGGAGAGTCATGACAGTCCACACAGACAGAGTCAGGTTTGCCCACGAAGATAATTTAGCCGAGACAATGAATGGTAATGTGCGGAGAGCATATCCCCTCCATGAGGATCCTCTCCCACCAGAGGAAGTGCAAAAATATGAACTGAGAGATATTTTAGACGTAGAAAGAGCGGACGAAGGAAACGCCTCACAATTGCAGGAAACAGGAAAGTACTCAAAGCGCGCAGAGCTTGCACGAAGAGCAAGAAGAAGGTACGGTGGCTGATTCGATTGATGATGCCGAAGGAGGAAGAAAAACCTATAGTTTAAGATCTACGGGACAGGTAACAGACTTACCTAATATTATGGATAGGCCTATAGAATACCTAAAATAAAAGTTGACCCTTTTTACAGGTCCTACTGACCGTGATCATCAGTGGACTTGGAAGTCAAGCATGGGAGGACCTACCAGTGAGAGCGGGACTTGCATTCACCGCACAGTCAGGCCCACATAATAATAATAATAATGACGTATAGAAAAGGGGGGGAAAGGAAGGAAGGTAAAGCATGATTGTGTATGTGATGAGTGTTATGCAACCAGGGCGACGACACACAACGGCAGGAACTAGGCCTTAGTTTAAACTCCCGGCCTTACTGAGAGCTCAGGTTCCTGGTTGCATTGTGTAAAGTGCATTTTTTTTTTCTTTAAATAGGAGAGGAAGAATTTAGACGAAGAGAAAGAGTGTCAGGGCTTAACCCAACGTGCGTGTGTTTGCTCTTGGGTAAGGTGGGGGGGGGGTCTCGCACGTGCAATGTGTTGTTACTTAAGGGCGGGAGGAGTGAATAGCTACGGCTTTCTCTGCCAAGCATTAGCTTATTGGCTGCCTCTCAGGTTCATCTGATTTTTCCGGCTCCAGAAGCCTGGGTAGGATGATAGGATACGGGTGTTAGGGTAAGGTGTAGCCCTGGGGGGCTTGGGTAGGGGGATAAGGAAAGGGGAGGGGTGGAGGAAGGGGAGTATGGGGGGTCACGGTCTGAGGCGGGGGTGCTGGATATGAGGATGGCGGGTTATTACGTGGCTGCCGTGATCTTGATAATGGGTGTAGGGGTGGTTTAGAGTCTTAAGTGAATTGCAGGGTGTGAACTAAGTAGTTGATTAATAAAAGGGTCAGTAATAAATAAACTATTGGTGCTTAAGTGAACCCTCAGCGAAACACTTGCCATGACGCGAGACTGGTGTGCATTGGTACCATGTAGGTAACCACGCCTGCACTCCCCGTTTAACATTTGGCAACTGAGGCGCTGATCGCTGGAGGTAGACGGCCTGGCGCCATGTCCTAACCAAAGCAGATATACAACCGACCTCTCCAAGAGCGACACTGAACGTCGCTGCCTGGGCATGGGGGTTTTAAATGGGTTGAGGCAGACAGGTAGACGCCCCTTTGGGGGCGGGGCTTGCAATAAAGAAAATTCCCACAAAATGTAGGGGACCCTTATGTAACTTCGACGAATCTTTATACTGCCCATTATCTTTTGTTTTTGTTTTTTTTTCTCTCTCTCTCGTTCTTACGTTGCCTCCATGTTAAAAGGTCCTTTTATTTCTTAATGGTGGTGGTCTAATATAAATTTCCATGTGGCTCTATATGTGGACACTCAGTGGATTGTGTTTTCCATTCTTTCCAGCTAATCTACAGTTTATCACATCTTTCCTGGCTTATTTCCCAGCGATATCTATACTGCATTCGGATTCTACACTAAGTTATTTCCTGCTTAATCAGTTGCTTTGTACTGTGATCGTATCGTATCTTTTATAAATGCTCCAATAAGCTTGCATGCGTCTACCTTAGTCACATGATGGCTCTCCACGCTGCTTGATCTCTGGCAGCCGCCCTATTCAGTCCCTTATCCCTGAGGTCACACTCTATGACCTCGTCTCAGGTCTTTTTCGGTCTGCCTCTCGCAACCCTACCCCCGACGTTCACACTTCTTACTGTAGATCCATAATATCTGAATGTTTCTTGTCTGCTTCTTACCATTTGTAGAGGTTCCCTTTACTCTGTGTGTGTGTGTGTGTGTGTGTGTGTTCTTACCTAATTGTATCTTTACAAGAAAGAGTCAAGCTCGTACTGTCCCGTGTCTTAAACCATATTTATCGTACATATCCTTAAATTTGTGAATTGTTTTGGCACACACTATTCCATTCGGTAGTGCATTCCAGTGATCAATTGCTCTGTTTGGGAAACTGAATTTCCTTACGTCTTTATCACCTCTCTTCTTATGCAGTTTTTTGCAGTGTCCTCTTGCTGATGCTTCCCCATATGTTAAGTAATCATTTATGTCTATTTTATCCTTCCCTGATATGCATTTATATAACATTATGATGTCACCTCTTTTCCTTCTCTCCTGTAGTGTTGGTAGATTAAGTTTATTTAGTCTTTCTTCGTAGCTTAGATCCCGGTAAGAGTAATATACCGTACGGCTTGGATAGGTGGTTAGGAGGCTGATGAGGACTGTGAGGAGTGATAAAGTATAAGCAGACGAGACAACGTGGTTCAGAGGCTGATGCAGGCTGTGAGAAGACCATAAATAATTTGAGAGAGTTGTCATTGTATAATCAGACAGGACGTGTGCGACTCCCTTTCTGGTGTGTGTAATCAGCAGTAAAAAGCCTTGCACGAGGGAGGTCGGAAGCTAAAAACATGCTCTTGACAAATTACGAATAGGAGGAGTGTAATAGATAATAAACACCTTTGCACGAGAGGGAGGTAGGAGGCTTGAAAAACATACCATCGACAGATTACCAATATGACGAGTGTAATAGAAACCCATGTAACAGACACGAGTAAACACCCATGCCTGAGAGGTGGGGAGCTGTAAACATATACCAGTAATGTTACCAATAAGAAGAGTTTAATAGATAGTAAACATCCTTACTTGAGAGGAGGCGAAAAGCTTTAGAAACATTCCGGTGAAATATTAACCTTCATATTAAGCAAAGCACTGAGATATCTATTAACGCTTGCCATAAAAGACTGAACCTGAGTCTGTTATCTCGCAGCCATATACGAAAAGACATAAAACAAGGCATATCCAACGACTTGCAGTACAGCAACGTCTCTTCAAGCTTATTCTTACTTCTGACGACTTTATTCAACTTGGGCAAGATATCTGCTAATGAAACTTGGGCAGGATATCTGGTACACAAGGCTGTATCTACTGCCATCGTTCTAGTTCTAGTATTTTCCACGAAGCTCTTATACAATCGTCCAGAGAGAGCTAAATAAACTAAAAACATATGCTATACTGAGGAAGAGGCAATCGTAACTATAAAGGACGCTATTCTTAAGCAGTCCACCCTCAGTCACACGAGAAGTGAAACATACAAACAAAGTTTCAGTCACACAAGGCACACACAAAATATATAAAATAGACGAAACACGAAGCGAACACACACACACACACACACACACACACACCCTGTGATATTTGACTTTGGAAGGACAGACCAACAATAGACCGTAATGTATAAACCAATTTATATAGGCCTAGTCTCAACTAACCTATCTATATTTGCTCCAACTGAACCCTGCCTAACCTCGAATGACCTAATCCAACCCAAATTAACCCAACCTAATATAACTTAACCTCATCTAACCCGGTCTAATTATTTTTAACCTCACAATCTCACGTAACCTCCACATACCTAACCTAACCAATTCTGATGCAGCCTAACCGCATCTAACCCTACCTAATCCTACCCAGTCTCACTTAACCATACCATACCCGACCTAACCCAACCCAGTCAAGCCTAAAATGACCTAATCCAACCGAACCTAACCCAGCCTAACCCAACCAAATAAAACCCAACACAAAACCTATTAAAACCGACGTATTCTAAAGCAATCTAACCTAATCCGTCTATATCTCGTGGAACTGAACCCAACCCAACCAAAAATTACCTGATCAGACCAAACCCTGCCCAAAGTGACCTAACCTAACTTTCGATCGGCTATTAATTCGCTAAGAATAATTTTGCTGCCTCCTGAAAGTCTACGGATGTCACATTCAAAGTTTCGCCTGTTCTTTGTACATAAGTTTGTGTGTGTGTTTATTTAGGAGTGTCTAAGATGTGTACTACAGGGAAAATTTACACTTTCTCTCTCTCTCTCTCTCTCTCTCTCTCTCTCTCTCTCTCTCTCTCTCTCTCTCTCTCTCTCTTTTCCCATAGAGCCAAGTAGAGCCGAGAAACACCCAAAACTTTTCCGCTAGACAAGAACAGAGCATCATTATTTTTTCTCTGCTCAGCTGTTGTGCCGAGCATGGCATGTCGTGGCTTTCTTAAACTGTGGTGAAAGCTGTTTTCCAATGGTACCAGATATCTGCCAAAACAAAGACAAATGCTGCAGAAAATAAGGGCCACAAATTTACCCTTGCCCTCTCGGATACGTTGTACGCCTAGTGACTGGACACTATAACTCGATCACGCTATCTCAGTCAGCTCTCCTTTACTACCTTTTAAAGTTACAGACCGAGGAGAAAAGTTGACTTTTTTGCCTTGCAACAGGTTGCCGTCATCACCAAGAACTAACACAAGCAATAACGAACCCTTATCATCAGTATTTCTGGCCAGTACTAGCAAAATCAAAGTGGTTCCATGCAAGTCTCACCGTTCCCATCATCACCCAAGGACAGTACTAACACAGTACCTTGCTTTAAGCTCACATCATCAATATACTACGTTGCAATACAGGAAGGTTAAAATCTCAGAGTGGTGTGGTACGGGAGAGCCAAAGTTTGCCCACATTCCCTACCGGTTGTGGCAATGTGGGCTGTTACATGAACTATTTCTATGTGATAGCAATATGAAGTACACAAGAAAAGAGTATGGGAAGGAAGGATATTCCCTGTCTCTGGGGAGGAAAGAGAAATACGCAAGATACGACGCAATGCTGGCTGAGAAATTCCGATGAACTCTTGGTCATGGCTGTGCAGAATCAAATCATCAGTCATTATCATCATCATACACACGACCAGATTAAAGTGCTATGGCCAAATACCTTGCAACTAGCTATGGGTCGACTTAATACCACGTTGCTATAGGTCCACATCATCGTTATATCATCATCATCATCATCATCACCATCATCATACTATCATCGACAATTTCAAAGCACACTACCTTGCAATTGGCTGTGGGTCGAGTTGAGACTACTTGTCAATGGGGTCAGGTTGATTAGCCTGGCCAGAGCCGCCTCCGTCAGTGTCACCAGCCCGTTCGTTCGCTCTTTCGTTCAAAGATTTTCCCCCCCTGTAGAGGGGACCGGGTCATATATTAGCCCAGTTGGTGGGTTATGGGCTGAGAGTAGTTGTTTGTTCAGTCTTTTTTTTTTTTTTTTTTTTTTTAAGTTGGGGGAGTGCTACGCACTACTTCAATGAGAGTGGGAAGGTGGGAGGTGGCAACAACTGTGGCGGCAGTGTTTCCAAGTGTGCTTTCAGGTTTTGCTTTAGTGTGGGACCGAGGGATGTCGGGGTTTGGGTATCGGGAGCTTGTTCTGATGCGGGAAGTGGCTGGACAGCGGAGGAGGTAATGTAGGAGTGGGTAGGGCGTGATCATTTTGCAGTGTGAGCATTCAGTGGTGGGGTCGTTATCTGTGGTGATAAGGTTACTCCGGCACATGTATCCCAGACGAAGACGGTGTAGGCGCGTAAGTGTTTTGTTGTCAATGGATTTGGTAATTTTTAGTGGCTTGTATTGTGTGGCCATGGCAAACCACATGGCAGAAGGTGAGCCCAGTTGTACGTGTACTTGGTGATCTTCGCGGTTGAGAGTGAGCGCCTTCTGTTTTATGGTGCGCTTGATGTGGCTTAGGCTAGATGAAATGTTGATGTCAATGTGAGGGTGTTCAATGGCGCTCTTTGCGATCTTGTCGGCTTTTTCATTTCCAGCTATGCCAACATGGCTGGGGACCCAGTGAATGGTGATTGATCCTCCAGTGTCGTGGATTTTTTGGGCGGTGGCTAGGATGTCAGAGGTTACTTGGATGTTGTCGGTATGGTGGGATCGTCGTAGCGTGTGCATAGCAGTTGCAGAGTCTGTGTGGATGATGACTGTGGATGCAGGGGCGTTGGCAAGGGCATCTGAAAGGACGGCTGAGATGGCAGTCAGTTCAGCCTGTAGAGTGGAGGCTCCGTTGGTGATGCGAAAGCCACATGTTCTGTCTCCGCAGACGAAGGCAGCACCGCTCTCGATGCAGCAACGGAGCCGTCAGTGTAGTAGGTGGTGGAGTTCAGTGGAGTGAGGAGGGCTATACGCTGGAGGCCCTCCTGACGGAGCTGTTGGGTGGGAGTTTGGGCTTTGGTTGGTGAGTGAGGGAGAAGGAGATTTAACAATGGGGTGTTCCACGGTGGTTGTGGATGGTAGGACGAGCTGGGTGTGTCGGAGGCTTGTGTAATGAATGGGTTGAGTTCAAAGGTGTGAATGGCACGTGCAGCAGAGTGTACCCAGTTGTTGGATAGTACCTCGGGGTGAAGGTTGGATGCGGCTCTGAGCCGTGGCAGGAGAGGAAGAGGGGATAGCCCAGTCTCGGGGTCGGCGCTCCACTGGCCTGCCTGTAGACCCCCGCCACCGCCACCATCTCCCTCAGTCTTACCTCCGTCGCCAAGTCTCATCTCTTCCACCATCATCCTTGGACTTGAACCTCCTCTATTTGGAAGGTTCTCTGCTACCTTCTCAACCAGCTTGAAGGCTTGTACTCTTGTCGTAGCGAAAAAAATTGTGTCTTGTCCTTATATCTGCCGGAATCGTATTTATCCTTTCAGGTGAACCTCCTGTGTCTTGTAGGTTCTCTGCAACCTTCTCAACCAGCCAAAAGATGCTTCGTTGTAAAGAAATATACAAATGGAGTTTTAGTTACTTCTGCCGGAATGGTATCACACAATCGTCCTAAGCACTGATGCCGTCCCTCATTATCACGGAGCTAACAGGATCATCGACACTCAGAAAATGTTAGGTAAATTCACTGTTCTATCTATCTATTGCCAGACGCCTCAATCCCGTTTGGGGTGGCCAGAAACAAATCGCCTCCAAGTCGCCCTGTTCCCCGCCATTTCACTGCCCTGCTCCCAACTCACACACCCCTCTCTCATATACCTCTCCACCCCATCCCTCCATCTCATCCTCGGCCTCCCCCTCCCTCTTCCCCCCTCCACCTCACTCACATACACTCTCTTCGTCAGTCTTTCACTGTTCTATTCCAGAAAAATACACTGCATGTAAACCATAAGGCTTTGAGCTTGGACCTCTGCAGGAGGGAAGGGGACTGGGTGAGACTTCTTCAGGGGGGTGAAGGAGGTTTTTGAGACTTCTGGAGGAGGAGTAGGCCACTGAATGAGACTTGTAGGTGCTCAAGGAAGCTTTTGAGACTTTTGCAGGAGAGTAAGGAACCGAACCACTAACGCAGCCGCGACACTCTGTCCCTGGAGGGAGTGACAGGGGCGTCCGTCCTCTCTTGTGTGTGTGTGTGTGTGTGTGTGTGTGTGTGTGTGTGTGTGTGTGTGTGTGTGTGTGTGTGTGTGTGTGTGTGTGTGTGTGTGTGTGTGTGTGTGTGTGTGTGTGTGTGTGTGTGTGTGTGTGTGTGTGTGTGTGTGTGTGTGTGTGTGTGTGTGTGTGTGTGTGTGTGTGTGTGTGTGTGTGTGTGTGTGTGTGTGTGTGTGTGTGTGTGTGTGTGTGTGTGTGTGTGTGTGTGTGTGTGTGTGTGTGTGTGTGTGTGTGTGTGTGTGTGTGTGTGTGTGTGTGTGTGTGTGTGTGTGTGTGTGTGTGTGTGTGTGTGTGTGTGTGTGTGTGTGTGTGTGTGTGTGTGTGTGTGTGTGTGTGTGTGTGTGTGTGTGTGTGTGTGTGTGTGTGTGTGTGTGTGTGTGTGTGTGTGTGTGTGTGTGTGTGTGTGTGTAGACAGGTAGGTAGGTAGGTATTAAGACAGGCAGCCACGCAGGGACACACGGGTAAGTGGGTAGGTAATTTGGTAGGCAGACAGGCAGGCACGCAGGGACACACAGGTAAGTGGGTAGGTAAGTTGGTAGGCAGACAGGCAGCAACGCAGGGACACACAGGTAAGTGGGTAGGTAATTTGGTAGGCAGACAGGCAGGCACGCAGGCAGGTAAGCAGGTAGGCAGGTTAATCCATCCTAAACCTAAACTGAATCTTTTAAATGTAATCTCTTCTAAAGGACTAAGATTATGACCAAGGCGCCTGATACACTGTTGGTAACGAGTACTATGCAATCTCAAGTCAGTCACGAGGCTATAAAAATATCACCCAATTCTCCTCTCAGCAACATACAGGGGAAGAGGCTTGATAACTGGGCACTGGTCGAGGGAGGTAGTGATTTAAGGTGCCAGTCATCGGTGTTGGTTAGTGATGTTACGGGAGCTAGTTTGGTGATGAAGCAGAACTGCCTCAAGAACACGAACACGATAACGAACACACACACACACACACACACACACACAGTATAACCTCAGATGTGTCCTTTCCATATGCCTACAGACTTATGCCTCACCCTTTATAATGAGGAGGACCATAAGTCGAAGAGGCTGTGTATTTCAAGTGTACAATTTTCCTGCTTGGAATGATTATAAACCACTGATGCTACCGGCTCTAAGTACAGGCTTGCGAGGATCCTAAGTGATTTTCCTGATAAGGGAAATTACAATGAGGAAAAGAATTAATGAATGTAGGAGTGTGGAGGATATAAATGGGGGAAAGAATAAATGAAAGTAGGGAAAAGGAAAATATAAAAATAAAAATATAAACTGAGATGACATGAGAGAAAAGTGATACCATGCCTTTTGCTGATAGGAAATTCCAGCACCTTATTACATGGACTGAGGTAGCGAAAGGGAACTGGTCAAAGTTTTCCATTTTCTACTTACAAAATGCTGCGGTAAAGGACGCACGCACGCACACACTCACTCACCCACTCTCTCTCTCTCTCAAAAGAAAAAAAAAAAGATGCACAATTAACTTATATGTCATGCCAGAACATAAAATGTATTGTATCACCGAAAACTCAAGAACGGTAGATTTTACAGCCAATAGACTGGAAGGGAAGTCTCAAAGAAATCGTTTTATTGCCCAGACGAAACACCTACAGCTTTTGATTGTGCCTTGAGAACCCGAGACCAATTTAAGAGACCAAGGTGGACCAGAATACTAAGAAAGTGTATCGCCTTTAATATGAGAGACTTTGGAGACGAGAGATGTAGGAGAGGGCTTGAGATGAGAGGCACCGCCAGATTAAGGGAGGGGCCCAAGGGGCCCGGGCCCTCGGCCACCCACCAAGAGGGGGCCTCCCACCAGAGGAACTTGTGTTCATTTCACTTCGTGTTTAGTGCATTACATATTACAGCATTGGATGAATAGTCCCCGTTCAGTATTTCCTAACTAAAAGTGTCCTATTTATATATTAGGATTTAGGTTACCAGTCTGTGGTGTATGCCACTGGGGAAGTTGGAAAGGGGGCCTCCCTTCCAAGCGGGCCCCGGGCCTCCCACATGCTTAATCCAGCCGTGATGAGAGGATTACTATTTCAATACGAGAGGCCTTTGGTTAGGAGTGAAGCAAGACAAGGAAACTTCAGGTCAGAAAATTATCTATTTTAATACGAGAAACTGTGGAGGGGAGTGAAGTTAGAGAGGAAGGGTTGAGGTGAGAAAAGGGGGCGTGAGTTGCAGAGAAGGTCGCCATATGGAGGAGGAAAGGGTGACATGGAGGTGATTCATTTGTGGTCACCCCTGACGGGATTAAGGCATCTGGTGATAGACAGGTAGACAGTTAGATTGATTGACTGACTGACTGATTGATTGATAAGTGAAGTTTGTATGGAAGACGTAAATTTGGACCAGCTTAAAGTGAATGTACAGTAGAAATGGATGGTCGAAGTAGGTATCTATCTATCTATCTATCTATATACCTAGGCTGCTTCCCCAAGGAAAGGGAGGTAGCCGAGACAGGACGACACACTCCCCATTTACTCAGCCATTCAAACACATTCATTCGCATCTTAGCCCCAAAGGGAGAAGTAGGTATACAGGACAAAAATCTACCAAGTGAAGGTGAAGGTAATACAGAAATGGGTGGCAGATGTATGTATTAAGGACGAGAAAATGGACCAGGAGATATATGTATGAAGGACGAAAATAATGGGCCAGGTTATTGTGAAAGACCTATAATTATCACAGTATAAAAAACAAGAAATCAATAAGCTTCAAGTACTGAGATACAAGTCCTTCAAGTCTAGAGAGAAGCCATAAACCACACACAGAGGCCAATTAAGGAAACTCGCCAATGAACGAGCAAGATGATGACCATAACCATTTTCGTAATAACTTTCCTTGTATATCTTGCACGTAGGTAGGTTTGTACAACTTTAAGATGTGGAAACTGATTAGCTTGCGTGTAGATGTGTGTAGGGGGGAGGGGTGCGCGCGCAAGGAAAGGGGGGGAGGTCATGTAATCTACTGGTGTTTGCACTTTGCTCATAAAAACACAATAATATGTGATGTTACAGCAGACCAACGTACATATCACTACCATTTAACCATCAATATACTTTCAGCTGGAGATCCACGGTCGCTCAGTGAAAGCGTTTTTGTCTCGTGATCTGTTTTGAGGGTAACTCAAACCAAGGCGGCCATTTAAAGAGAATCCTGATATTAAGTATTTTCATGTGGAGTCAAAATTCTCTGCCAGCCTTGCGTCCTACTTTCCGTATTTCTCACTCTTGTCAAATGAGAGTATCGTTTCTTCTGATACCTTTCTCTTGTGTGTTTCATATTGCTATCACAAGAAACTTGTTCATGTGGCACCCTTCCATTCCCTCAACTGGCAGATAAGTGTTGGAGGCTTTTTGCTCACGGACATACTTGCATATGTGATCACCCTGTCGGTTCATACTGCAGACTGACGGGATGAATCATTATAACACATTTATGTATCACTCTCACTACAGACACCCATCACCATTTGTGCTTCTGTGTTGCGTGCCTAACCTTGTAAGACTTAAGGCTTCCCAATGTGAGAGACATTAACCTGGTCCATATACTGTAACTGAGAAAAAACAACATTCAATTAGACTTGCGTAATACTAGAGCTGTCCCGAACTGCAGAGGGTTAATATTGGATCTGGCGTCATTCTCACTACAGAAACCCATCACCATTTGTGCTTCATCAGTATGTTGCGTGCGGAGGCTTGTATGACTAGAGGCTTTACTATGTGTGAGGCATTTAGCCGGCCCATAAAACCCAGCAAAAACAATATTCGATTACCTTCCGTCAAAGGACTCGTAACACTGAGGCGGGAATCGGTCATATACTGATGCAAATCGTCCCGAGTGTGAAGTATGGGATAAAAATTGGATGGGGAAATACTCGTTTCATTTAGCTGGATTCTGGGTAAGGTTTCATAAGGAAGATAAACAGTAGAATCCCACTTGCAACATTCTGCCCCAAGACTTCTTCAGGAACAACACCAGTAGACAGTGCTTCATTATTTAAATTGACCTAAGCCTGAATGGTGACCAGAACACAAGTACACAATCCTGCACTACCAGTCAGGCTTGGGTCTGTTTAAGGAGTGGAGTGTTGTCCAGTAATGATGTTCCTGAAGAAGCTTTGTGGGCGAAACGTTGACATAAACTGGTTCCTGTACTCTGCTTTTGGCCTTCCTTCGAGTATTAATATTGTTGCTGTCTTTGCTGCTTCCTGGACTTTGATGAATAGTCGTGGAGAAGGAAGACGTGTTTCTGAGCTCTCCTCTAGCTGCAGGGTTGCCTCACCGGCGTTAGGTTTTTCTTTTTTTCGCCACTAGGGCGTTTTTCAATAAAGTTAGGTTAGCTAGACCTCATTTTCCTCCCTGGCCTTAGTAGATATAGTAGGTGTCTATATCTAATTTCTGAGATTGCCTTTGCTTACTCACCTCTGGAGTGCACCCCCTACTGATCGCTCTGGGGTGTGAGTCACACACAGGCGCGTCCTCCCGACAGTGGGTTGAGAGGGTAATCTCAGCCTAGGTGGGTCTTCCCCAGGTACTTTGCCCCTTGGTCGTTTTTCTCTCTCTTCCCACTTCCCCTTCACGGGGGAAGTGGTAGCTATGACGGACGCCCCTACTGCCTTCCCCCCCTTCAGGGGGGGAGGTAGTCCTGACGACATCCCTACCGTGACTGACCGGCCCCAGACTGACGGACGCCAGACTCGTTCCCCGCTTGACATCCCTGTAAATAACACGACCTTCGTAACGCTTCATGCACTAGTTTCCACTCCCCTGTCCAGACTCAATCCCTTCATTGTCAAGAAGGTGATTGACCACTGTACGGGAGAGGTGGAACAAGTAAAAACACTTGGAAAAGGGGACCTCCTAGTAAAGACATTCAACTCAGCTCAGGTTAAAGACTTGCTAAAGCAGCTCAAGTTTCACTGCCATGATATCGAAGCCAAGATCCCAACATCCATGAATTCCTGCAAGGGTGTTATCACTTGCAGGGATCTCATGGTGATGAGTGAGGAAGAGATCATACAGGAACTTGCTCAGCAGGATGTAATTGATGCCAGATTCATCACTCGTTATCAGGAAGGCGTAAGGATGAAGACAGCCACTGTTGTCCTCACTTTTGGCAAAGTTTTTCTACCTACAAATGTCAAAGTAGGATATGAAATTGTAAATGTAAGACTGTACATCCCGAATCCCCTTCGTTGTTCAAAATGTCAGCTCTATGGACATCATGAAAAGGCTTGTCGGGCTTCCAACATCGTGTGTGGCAAGTGTGCGGCTGTAAGTCACTCTGCTGACAACTGTACATCCGAGACTGAGTGCTGCTTTCACTGCCAGGATGCTCACTCCACTTCCTCGAGGGTTTGTCCCAAGTGGAAGGAGGAGAAAGAGGTCTGCACTGAGAAAGCGACTGAGGGCATTTCCTTTACGATGCAAGGAAGAAGGTGAAGGAGTTGCATGCAACTCCCAAGTCTAATATCTCCTATGCATCGGCGGTTGTGTCCAGTCCCCTGATGTGCACCATTGAGACACAGACTGACCTAACATTCGCTCCTCATGCCCCACGCCCTACCTCTCAGTCTAAGCCTCATGTACGTTCCAACTCTCTTACGGATATTCCTGTTGCTACATCATACTCTCAGGCTGCCGTTGCTCCTTCGCAGTGAGTGCGGCCAAAACAGAAGCCTGACAAGTCTGATAAAATTAATTTGACCACCCTCACTAAGCAGTCACGTCCTCATGTCCTTCCCGCTCCTGGTCCAGCAAGGGAGAGAAAGAATAGCTCTTCCTCGGTGGAGTCTGGGAGCCTTATCACTGATGAAAATATGGAAGTCTCCATGAACAAGAACCGGGAAAGGTCCCCCGGTAGCCACTCGCTTGGACGCGGGGGGCATAAAAAGACTAAGCACACTGGCCCCCCACGAAAATCTTAAACCGCCGCATTCACTATACTACAGTGGAATTGTAGAGGTATTGGGAATAAGTTACATAATATAGCAATCTTGCTTTCACTACGCAGGCCAGACGTTGTTTGTTTACAGGAGACGCGCCTGGAGGATCATCCTGATCCTCCACAGTTCAAACACTTCCACTCGTATAGACGATATGAAGGTCACGGAGTTGCCATTTACACACACAAATCACACCCACAAACGGAAGTGATTCTAAATTCTACTCTGGAGGCGGTCGCGTGCAGAGTAAAATTTTATAACACGTATCTGTCTATTTGCTCTCTGTACTGTCCTCCACATGGCCCCATTGATAGTGATGCTTTACATTCACTATTTGAACATCTTCCTGGCAATAAGTTAGTGTTGGGCGATTTTAACGCCCATCACTATCGATGGGGTAGCTTGAGGATCGATGGTCGTGGGGAGCAAGTAACCGACCTAATACTACAGTCCAACCTCTGTCTTCTGAACGATGGTAGAGCGACTCGTGTAGATGATCGTACTGGTAACTTTTCGGCCATTGACTTATCTTTGGCCTCCCCTGGTATACATCAAGACCTCTCATGGGACCCGGCCTCAATGGTCGATAGGCAAAAAAAAAAGCTGCTTCCTAAATCATGTATTCGCGTCTGCCGACAAGTTGCTGAGGTGTGTGTGTGTGTGTGTGTGTGTGTGTGTGTGTGTGTGTGTGTGTGTGTGTGTGTGTGTGTGTGTGTGTGTGTGTGTGTGTGTGTGTGTGTGTGTGTGTGTGTGTGTGTGCGCGCGCGCGCGCGCGCGTGCGTCTGCGGGCGTCTGCGGGATGTTGAGCCGGCAGAGAGGACTAAACCAGAGAACGTCGGCTGCACGATCAGGCTGAACACGAATGAGAGGAAACTTTATCGCGATCAGGTGGTCATCGACAGCTGGCGGCCGGCTCCTTTCAAGGTGAACCACAAAGAAGACATGTTGCAATCATGTCGTGGAACATCAATGGGGTTCGTACAAAGTTAGAAAAGCCCAATGTACTGTACTGGCATTGTTAATGAATTACGATGTGATAGGGTTGAATGAAGTGAAAACTAGTATCTCTCTACCTGGCTATGTTTGTTATAGAGACACTGTGAGGTCAGACGGACATAGAGGGGGCACAGTGGTACTGGTAAAGCGTTGTTTACAGTCATCTGTGATGGGTGTAGACTGTAAAATGAAAGACCAAGTTTGGCTCAGATTGTCCCTATTGAGCACTGTGCTCTTGGGGTTTGTGTATATACCCCCTACAGATTCGCGGTACTTTAATCCTAACAGTTTCAGTTATATACAAGAGAAAATCATATGTGGAAAAGAGGAAAATTGTAATGTTCTACGAATGGGAGACCTGAACACACGTTTTGGTACTGGTGTTCAAAGTATTTAGTGAATTTACTTGTCCCTGGATCTGATTATTTCACCTACCCTGAGATTCCTGAGCAAATTAATTTGCCTAATGAGAATGCGAATACTATGACTACTGTACGTGTAGAACAAAATTTAGTGGTGGTAAATAACTTGAAATATGGTGAAAAACATTATAAGAGCAATCTGACGTATAGGAAACATCTATCTATCTATATACCTAGGCTGCTTCCCCCAAGGAAAGGGAGGTAGCCGAGACAGGACGACACACTCCCCATTTACTCATCCATTCAAACAGAGTCATTCGCATCTTAGCCCCAAAGGGGAGAAGGGACAGATCCTCACCGCACCACACCACACATGGGTCAAATGCACAGTGCAATCAGTGACATCCGCAGCAGGGCCCGACAGCAGAGCTGGTTTACCCCTTTCACATCATAATAGACCCATCCCCTTACTCGCACCTGACCTGACTAGCTAATCAGACCAAATGCGGGAGAATATCCCCTCAGGGCTGCGTCATCATTTATTCATTCACAATTTCTCTCCATTTATTTTTGTCACGCACAGAAACATAATGAATGGATTCCTGAAGTAGATGTGTGTATTGCTTCTACCAATATTTTAAACTGCATTTAAAGTTTCACTGTGAATAATGGTCCTGATATGCCATCGGATCACGCCCCCATAGCGGTTGCTCTTTCCCCCTCTGTGGTGGATAGGGTGTGCCTTGGTGTGCGGGCGGGTTCGCTTGGTGATCATGCAGTTTTGTATTGAAGTTGTAAGAAGAAGAAATCTCGGTTAAAACGTCCTATAAAGTTTTGTGATGTTCACATCGAAAACTTTATTGGGGACCTTTCTCGATTCGATATTCCCCAGTTTGATCCTGACATTGATACTAATGTGAGCCAAATGGCCGATATTTTGTACATTTGTGCTAGTGCCAGTCGGTGTGCTCAGGTGACTGTGCCAGAGGATGTCACAGTGAGCAGGTGGGAGAGACTCTTAAATGATATGGAGGTGTTGTATGCTGATGATTTGGTGTTGATTGCAGAGAATGAAAGGGAGGCGGAGGAAAGGTTTAGGAAGTGGAGAGATGGTATGGGGCAAAAGGGTTTAAGGGTAAATGCAGATAAAACAAAAGTGATGATATCTAGGGTTGGTGGCGGTACTGTCAAAGACGAGGGAGAGTGGCCATGTGCAGTTTGCCACAAGGGCGTGGGAAGTAATTCCATCTTGTGCGGTGTGTGTGATAAATGGGTGCATAAGAGATGTAGTGGTATCAGAGGTAGACTGCGAGATAATTCTGATTTTATGTGTATGGCTTGCAGAGGTGAGCAGGTGGAGATTGTCAGACGTGAAAGGATTGAACTTGCTGGTGAATCTCTTGAGTGTGTGGAAGAATTTTGTTATTTGGGAGACATGTTGTGTGCTGGAGGTGAGGCTGGAGCTAGCTCTGTGGCTAAGGTGAGAAGTGGTTGGAAGAAGTTCAGGGAGCTCTTGCCTCTCCTGACATTGAGAGGGCTCTCCCTACGTGCTAAGAGGTCTTTGTATGCAGCATGTGTTAGGACTGTAATGCTGTATGGCAGTGAGACCTGGGCAGTGAAGGAGGAAGATATTCACCGACTCAGAAGTACAGAAATGACAATAATTAGGTGGATGTGCAGTGCGTCCCTACATCCAAGGCCTGGTGGGGCTGGGTTTACGATGGAAGGGTTGAGAGGTAGGATGGGACTGGAGTGTATTGGTGTTGAGATGAGGAGAGGTAGATTGAGGTGGTTTGGACATGTGGAGAGGATGGGGTATGATAATTGGGTGGGGAGGGTGAGGAGTGTTAATATTGGGGGTGGGGTTATGAGGGGTAGACCGAGAAAAACATGGGACGAGGTCATTAAGTGTGACCTTAGGGTTAAGGGACTGAACAGGGAGGCTGCAATAGATCGTGCAGCGTGGAGAGCCGCCATTAGGTGACCAAGGCCGACACATGCAAGCATGTTGGAGCCTTTAAAAACGAAAACGAAAAGGAATATGTAAGTCTTTGTCTGACCTTTCACCATATATGTTTGCCTGATTCGCCACGGCTACAATATATCATCTTGCCTGGTCATTACTTACAGCCTCGTATCTGCATAATATACCATGAAATATTGTAGCTGGCGGACCGTGGCAGGAAAACGAGAGAAAAAGAGGAGGGATAAGAAAAAGAGCAGAGAGTAAAAGCAAAGAGAACAGAGAATATGAAGAGAGCTGAGAATAAAAGGAAAAAAGCAGAAAGGCTGAATGAGGCCAGAAAAAGAGTGAGAAAAACGAAGAACGACAAGAAGAGCACAGGGCAAGAGAACAGTAAGGCTTGGATAGGTGGTTCGGAGGCTGATGAGGACTGTGAGGAGTGCTAAAGTAAACGCAGACTTGACTACGTGGTTCAGAGGCTGAAGAGGGTTATGAGAAGACCATGAATGATTTGAGAGAGTTGTCATTGTATACTCAGACAGGACGTGTACAACTCCCAATATGGTGTGTGTAATAAGCAGTAAAAAGCCTTGCACGAGGGAGGTCGGGAAATATAAACGTGCTATTGACACATCACCAATAGGAGGAGTGTAATAGATAATAAACACCTTGCACGAGAGGGAGGTAGGAGGCTTTAAAAACATACCATTGACAGATTACCAATACGACTAGTATAATAGACTCCTATGTAAAACACACGAGTAAACACCCATGCCTGAGAGGTGGGGAGCTGTAAACACATACCAGTGATGTTACCAATTGGACGAGTATAATAGACAGTACACATCCTTACTTGAGAGGAGGCGGAAAGCTTCAGAAGCATTCCATTGACATATTAACCTCCACATTAAGCAAAGCACTGAGATATCTATTAACGCTTGCCATAAAAGACTGAACCTGAGTCTGTTATCTCGCAGCCACATACGAAAAGACATAAAACAAGGCATATCCAACGACTTTCAGTACAGCAACGTCTCTTCAACCTTATTCTTACTTCAGACGACTTTATTCAACTTGGGCAAGATATCTGCTAATGAAACTTGGGCAGGATATTTGGTACACAAGGCGGTATCTTCTGCCATCTTTCTAGTTCTAGTATTTTCCACGAAGCTCTTATACAATCGTCCAGAGAAAGCTAAATAAACTAAAAACATATGCTATACTAAGGAAGAGGGAATCGTAACTATAAAGGACGCTATTCTTAAGCAGTCCACCCTCAGTCACATGAGAACCCAAACGTAAAAACGAAGTTTTAGTTACACAAGGCACACACAAAATATATAAAATAGACGAAACACGAAGCGAGCACACACACACACACACACACACACACACACACACACACACACACACACACACACAAAATCACGTTCACCTCCTATGATGTTTGACATTGGAAGGACCGACCAACAAAAGACCGAGCCCAGTCTCAACTAACCTATCCATATTTCCTCAAAC
>NC_137048.1:37038406-37099686 GCF_032717465.1 Coenobita brevimanus
TTGTTTTGTGGACCATAATTGTTTGCTAATATCTGATGTACTGCTTATCATTACCATGTTAAGGTTTATTGTTGCTTGAAATGTTGTATGTGTAACTGCATATTGTGGTCAATAAATACTTACTTACTTACTTACTTACTTACTGTGTGTGTGTGTGTGTGTGTGTGTGTGTGTGTCTGTGTCTGTGTGTGTATGTCTGTGTGTGTGTGTGTGTGTGTGTGTGTGTGTGTGTGTGTGTGTACAAAACGATATTAACCAGCCTTATGCAAAAATATACCGTTAAGAAAATCTTTGACTAGTGGGAGGTGCCTGAGTGTTACCATGCCAACCTCTCACACCACCAAAGTTACATACACACATTACCCCATTAGCAAGTTCCACTAGAGAGTATTGTGTGTGTGTGTGTGTGTGTGTGTGTGTGTGTGTGTGTGTGTGTGTGTCCATGGGGATATGGTTATGTAACGTGGATCTGCATGTGTGTAAGTGCAGTACTGTGTGGGACGGTGTGGCCTTATGTAATTCACCGGGTCGGTCAGGATCACTTGATGGTCGTGATTGTCAGCTTTTACCCTCCCGGAAGGGAGCTGAGAGCTCATATAGTCCGATCTAAGGGCAAGGCTGTGACCATCACACAAGCACACACCCGTCCCCTTGCTTAAGGGGGACAGTAACCACCCACTTCGTCAGTGAAGCTTTTCGCAACCTGAGCGAGGCGCAAACTCCCGTCTACCAGATGGCAAGCGAGAACGCTACCACTGTGCCAGAGAGCGGTGTACAGTGTCCGTCTACCAGATGGCAAGCGAGAACGCTACCACTGTGCCAGAGAGCGGTGTACAGTGTGTGTGTGTGTGTGTGTGTGTGTGTGTGTGTGTGTGTGTGTGTGTGTGTGTGTGTGTGTGTTTGTTTGTGTGTGTGTGTGTGTGTGTGTGTGTGTGTGTGTGTGTGTGTGTGTGTAAGTGAATGTGTTGTGAGTGGAGGGGGGGTGGGGGTTGTATAGTTTGATGTGGTTGCAGTGTGTGTGTGTGTGTGTGTGTGTGTGTGTGTGTAAGCTCACTACTCGTCAAAGGACCTTGGTAATACATAAGAAGACATGCTATTAAAGTTGCGGCACAAATATATTTTAATGTGCTATGATGTCAACTTCACTCAAAATAACGCCACGCTTCTTCTCCCCTTTCCTGTCTCCTTGCCATGTGTCTGTCTGTCTTCCGTCTGTGTCTTTCTGCCTGTCTCGCTATTGCAAACCACAAACAACTCTCAACTGTCGACAACTTCCTAGAATATCATAGTATCCTGCATTATACTACTTTTTTTCAGGGTAACTTGACCGAGATTTTCGTCCTTTTGCCGCTTACTTCACATGGGCCATTGACAGAAAAGGGCAGCGCTACGGCTCCTCTTCAATGGCACTTTTTTGTGACTTACATATTCTAGTATTAATCTATTGCTACAACTCAGTATTCAAGTTGGAGAGATGATAATTTTAGGCCAAGTTTGAGTAAAATGGGTACAGAATTAATAAAGTCAAACAGCATACCTTTGGTGGGTGCAGTGGGAACAAGGCGACAGTCCACAGGCAGGACAATGGCGGGATAATCCAGCAAAATCTAATCACCAGCTTATGAAGTGACGCCAACAACACTCGCGTCACACAATCGGTTGAAACACCCGTCCACTTTATCACTAAACACCTGTGGTTCTGAAGTATGATAACAGAAAATAAAATAATCGCGTAGACGTAATGTAGGCTACTGATGCACTCTCTCCACGGAGTCTGCTTCTGACGTTCTGTTTATTGCTTGTTCATCACAATGCTTCGAAATTGATGAGCCTCTCACTCGGACATGACGACTGACTGAACCTTTATCTTTGTCTTGTACCCCTGACCTATTACTGAATGCTATAAAAAAAGAAAATTACTTCATCCTAACGTAACTCAAAGTCTAATGACAGAGATGATCTGCTCGCTTGACTTCCCCGCGCACCTTTTGTGACGCAACAGATTAAGTCGGGGTGCCCCTATTCAGAGAGAGCAGTAAAATGGATGGGCAACTGCGAAAAATTAGTACTGTCCGCTGACTCTTCCTGCTTGGATTCCAGCGACAACGTTCCCAAGTTCGTATGAGTTTGTATAGAACGGTAAATTCAAAATCTAAATAAAGAAATAAGATAATCTGCTGACTTTTCCTTATAATCTTGCTAACAGACAGGCAGGCAGGCAGGCAGGGAGGCAGAAAAGGCAGAGAGGCAGGCGGTCAGGTAGACAGACTGATAGATAGATATATAAACCTGGCCAAACACATAGCCTACCTTCATCGGGCTTTCTCGGTTGACTGTAATAACATCCACTAGTAGCAGATAAAACGATTTTTTTTTTCTGGTCGCTTTTCTGATTACATATTTTGTTTTCAGCCATACTAGTAACAGATCACGTCAGTTAACAATGAAGTGCGTATCTGAGGATTAATAAAGCTTTAGTTTCACTCTGTATATGAGAAAAAAAGGCGGTGAAAATATCGATAGTACCCCCGAACAGTTTAATACCACAGCCTTCTCCCATTCGCCTCTGTCTACGTTTTTTCCTTTAACCATTCTTTTCCCCAAACGGAGAGTTGTGGCAGACTCCTGTATTCCATAAACTAGCATGTTATTCGCTCTACGTACAGAGTATTATGCGAAATCTTGCATGTCACTGGCCACGAGATTTTAGGTAGAGAGATTTTGAAGTGATGTAGGAGCTGGGAACTCTCTATCTTGACTGCTTTTGGGCTGGGAGTTTACTGTTAGTTAATAACGAAAAGGGTAATTACACAAAATACCAGTTATTTGATGTCATGCTCAGATGAGGAGAGAAACTCAGGCATAATTGTATTTCACGTTTATTTGTATCAACATCTACACTTCGTGGCTTTGGAAAGACAATGTTAGGTAGTTTCGAAGACTGGTGAGTAGAGAGGGACTGGCGGGGATGTGTGGTGGTGTGGGGCGGGATATGGTGACACACTGCAGTAAAGAAATGCCACATAGCTCTCTGTTGGCTGCTCCTGTTACTGGCCGTTCGTCACCCCTGCGAAAGGAATAATATCTTAGTTAACCTTCACTGCCACAGATCTTTAGTATTAACTAAAATCGTCTTGAGACAGTAAGAATAAATAAAAAAGTATGATGTAGGATTCATTGGGGTAATCATATCACAACCGGGGTCTTCTATGCCATGTTGTACTGCATGTGACTTTGGTGACGCGGGTGACGCTAAGCACCCGTGCACACGTCAGTCCTGGCAACACCCTTCACTGGTGCACTTAGGGTACCAGTGCAAGGGGCCAAAAGAACACCGGGGCAAGGTCTGACTGATGATATGATGAGTGACATTATCTGGCTACCCCACACCACCAAGACATGTCACTCAGCCAAACCATACAGGTGATGGAGCACGAGGAACCTACCGCACTCAATGTAAACATGAGAAGGCCAAAGACACAACACATACGGTAATGAAGAGACCAACACAGCGGCAACTGAGTAAAATATCGGAGGTGGCCGACTACTTCAAGGATTAATGGATATGATTCCAAGGTGGCGACCATCATCCACTCACTTGATGTAGTACTGCCTACTTCTTCCTTTACCTCTATCATTCTTTTTCTGTGTCTGTCCTCCTCTCTTCCTATTTCTCCCATCTTTCCTGTCACTTTTTGTTACTCCTCTTTCCTTTTCAGGTGGCTTTACATTGAGTGACAAGCCTAATGGTTTCCTGTAAGCCAAGAAACCATTTACAACGCTGGGTGGTAACCATATAACCAACCCATACGTGTTCCTTAAGTGTCAACAGGTGGGTTGGCGGAGGGTTAGTGCCCCTCCCCGTAAAACAACTAACTCAAGAGGAAAGAAGGGGGAAACCTGTACTGTACACAGGAAAAATCATCTGGTAAATTACCAATATGCGGGAATCGAACCAGGGACTCTCAAATGAGAGCCAGGCAGCATACCACTACACCACGACCAGGTAAAAGTTAACTCACGTTGTCACAATCTTGTAACCAACGTCCCTCCGCCCCCACTGTGGGCATCAAGAGGATGAGTTAACCCCCTGGCACTCGGGCAAGTAGATGCTTTTAATCTATCCCAAGCACTTACGGCAAGTCAGAATGAAGGGGGAAACCTGTACTGTACACAGGAAAAATTCTGACTTGCCGTAAGTGCTTGGGATAGATTAAAAGCATCTACTTGCCCGAGTGCCAGGGGGTTAACTCATCCTCTTGATGCCCACAGTGGGGGCGGAGGGACGTTGGTTACAAGATTGTGACAACGTGAGTTAACTTTTACCTGGTCGTGGTGTAGTGGTATGCTGCCTGGCTCTCATTTGAGAGTCCCTGGTTCGATTCCCAGCATATTGGTAATTTACCAGATAACTCAAGAGACAAACGGCCACCCTTTGCCGGATTATGGCGTCTGGCGATAGATAGATAGATAGGTACGGGATTAAGGCGTCTGGCGATAGATAGATAGATAAATATATAGATAGATGAGGGATTATACCGTCTGGCGATAGATAGATATATAGATAGATATGGGATTATGGTGTCTGGCGATAGATAGACAGATGGATAGATAGGGGATTTTGGCGTCTGGTGATAAATAGATAGATAGATAGATGGATAGATACGGGATTATGGCGTCTGGCGATAGACTGATAGGTAATGAATTATGGCGTCTGGCGATAGATAGATGGAAAGATGGATAGATATGAGATTATGGCGTCTGGAGATAGATGGATAGGTACAGGATTATGGCGTCTGGCGATAGATAGATAGATACATAGATGGATAGATACGGGATTCTGGAGACTGGCGATAGATAGATAGGACGAATAACTTGCTATCTATCTATCTATTGCCAGACGCCTCAATCCTGCAAGGAGTGGCCATAAACAAATCGCCTCCATGTCGTCCTGTCCCCCGCCATTTCACTGCCCTGCTCCCAGCTCACATCCCCCTCTCTCATATACCTCTCCACTCTATCCTTTCATCTCATCCTTGGCCTCCCCCTGCCTCTCACCCTCTCCACCTCACTCATATACACTCTCCTCGTCAGTCTCTCACTCTCCATCCTCTCCACATGGCCAAACCACCTCAGTGTGTTTCTCCTAACGCTTCCTATCACATCCACATCCACACCACAATGCTCCTTCACTTCCTCATTTGTCAGTCTGTCTCTCCATGTAACTCCACATCCACCTCACTAACATACAGTCTCCTCGTCAGTCTCTCACTCTCCATCCTCTCCACATGGCCAAACCACCTCAGTGTGTTTCTCCTAACGCTTCCTATCACATCCACATCCACACCACAACGCTCCTTCACTTCCTCATTTGTCAGTCTGTCTCTCCATGTAACTCCACATGCTCCTCTCATTTCTTTTTTTATGCAAGGAAGAAGGAACCAAAGGCCAGGAGCCGGAAAACCGTTCCTTCAAAGAAAAAAAAAACAATACAAAGGAGAGCCAAATTCAAGATCCGTTCATTTCGAGATGCCTGGACACACTGCGTGTGAAAAACTGGAGATCATAGGATGTAGGAAATACAGACAGAGGTAGACAGTTCCAGAGTTGACCTGTTGCATGAATGAAGGACTGCCCAAATGATCCTAGTGAGATATGCCACCTTCCCCTCCCTCTATAAAACAACGATAATAAATACAAGGACATTATAGTATATGTAAAGACAGCGAGGAAAATATTTAGTATTTGTTTGTTTATGTAGATGCATTTCTGATGGATTGATTAGTCTATAGGAAGTTGTTACATAAGAAGATGAAGGGTGAGCGGTTCTTCACATCGCTGTCTATCTGTCTATCTATTGCCAGACGCCTTAATCCCGCAAGAGGTGGCCGCAGACAAAACGCCTCCAAGTGGCTCTGTCACCCACCATTTGACTGCCCTCCTCTCATCTCACTCCCCCCTCCTTCATTTACCTCTCAACTCCAACCCTCCACCTCATCCTCGGTCTTCCCCCTCCCTCTCCCTCCCTCCACTTCACCTACATACACCCTCTTAGTCAGTCTTTCATTCCCTATTCTCTCCACATGTCCAATATGGCTTAAAGATACAGTAATACACAGTTATGCACAGCTTTGTTTTACTGTTTACATAGAACTATTCCTACTTGTTTTTATATATTTGCCTTAGAACCCAATGTGCCATACAGTGAACTACTCTATGTTGTAGTTTCCTCTTTCTTTCTTTACTATCCTTATCCATCAGCATGTAGAATTAGATCTCGTAGTCATAGTCTACTCTGTAACAAAAAACCTCGAAAGGATCAAAGGGTCTGTTGCTGTTTGCTGTTCTTTGTATTCCTTTGTACTCCCTCCCTCTTCTCTCTCCTCCCTCCTGCCTCACATCCCTCCCTCCCTCCCTCATCCCTCCTTCTCAATCTCTCCCCCCCTCTCCCTCCCTCTCTCTCTCTCCTTCCCACCCTCTCTGCCTCTCCTTTGCACCCTCTGTGCCTCTCCTTTCCTCCCTCTCTGCCTCTCCTTCCCACCTTAACACTATCTTGGAGGGCGCGGGCTATGGCATTATCCCCAGCTGACACCCCCCCCCCTCCTCTCCTCGGCTCTGTAAATGAGTAGCGTGTAATTTTTCCCACGTGCAGGTCCGTCGCTTATTTGTTTTTCCACATCAGCAGACGATTTCCACGGAGCTACAACCCTGTCAGCCTGTCTGTCTCTCCACGTAGCTCCACATTCCTCTCAGATAACTTATTTCCACACCACTTTTCACACGAATAAAGATTGGTTAGGAGAAACACATTAAGGTGGTTTGGCCATGTGGAGAGGATGGAGAGAGTGAGACTGACGAGAAGAAACCCTGCCCAAAGTGACCTAACCTACCTTTCGATCGGCTATATATTCGCTAAGAAAATTTTGCTGCTGCCTGAAAGTCTACGGATGTCACATTCCAAGTTTCGCCTGTTCTGGTTACAAGTTTGTGTTCTTACCTAATTGTATCTTTACAGGAATGAGTCAAGCTCGTACTGTCTCGTGTCTTAAACCATATTTATCGTACATATCCTTAAATTTGTGAATTGTTTTGGCACACTATTTCATTCGGTAGTGCATTCCATTGATCAATTGCTCTGTTTGGGAAACTGAATTTCCTTACGTCTTTATCACCTCTCTTCTTATGCAGTTTTTTGCAGTGTCCTCTTGCTGATGCTTCTCCATATGTTAAGTAATCATTTGTGTGTGTGTGTGTGTGTGTGTGTGTGTAATTCTAACTCACAGAAGAATCATGGAAGAGAATTACATGCGCTTCAGTTGAAGGTGTGGGATGATGGGTCTCTTTGATCCCACTTGAACACATACAAGGCTTCAGCATGCAAGTATAATTATGCAAACACACACACACACATATACACACAGCTCTCTTTCTCTCTCTCTCTCTCTCTCTTTTACTCTAGTTCATATTTCAAGTGCATATGTAAGTCTATGTCTGACCTTTCACCATATATGTCTGCCTGATTCGCCACGGCTACAATATATCATCTCGCCTGGACATTACTTACAGCCTCGTATCTGCATAATAAACCGTGAAATATTGTAACTGGCGGACCGTGGCAGGAAAACGAGAGAAAAAGAGGCTGGATAAGAGAAAAGGAGCCGAGAGTAAAAGCAAAAAGAACAGAGAATGAGATAAAGAAAGCAGAGCCTGACACAAAAAGCATAATGGCATGAATGGGGCCAGAAAAAGTGAAAGAGGAAGGACAGAAGAGAGGAAAAGGATAGACACCCAAAGCAGCACTACACTGAGTGAGTGGATGGTGTGCACAGGAAAATGGCACAGCTAGGAACAATTTTACAAATGCTGTACTTAGTCTCCTGTCATGACACCATCACTCCAGCAACCAATGTTTGTGCAGTGGGCATGGTGAAGGATGACCCTCCTGTCCTAAGGTGCTTTCAGCAGAGGTAAAATGGGTTTATAGCTTCATAAAAACCTATGCATTTGTGTCTCCTGTTGCCACTATTTGGTAACATGGAGGCACCTTTCATACTCAGAGGGTTAAGACATCTTCCACAGTGGTACTGCATGTCATTACTGTACTTTCAAGTTTATAAATGATATATTTATTAATTTCTATATTAACCCAGTGACATTAAGTTGGTGCTTTAATAAAGGCATGTTATTTATAAGTTAACATATTTAGAGAACAATTATGATGCTATAGCATGTGTAGGTCTTTTCACCTGATGGCAGCTGTCCATGGCACCACCACCGTGCATTGTCAAGATGGCAGTTATGGAGCAGCATGTCATTACTAATGCTAGGTATTAATATCAACCACCCTGGCATAGTAAATGGTTCCTGGACTACAAAAGAGCACTTGGTTTGTCAGTCGGGGTAGAATCACCAGGAGGTAGCACTACACAGTGTGAGTGGACTGCGGTTATAAGTACACACTCACTCCCTCACCATTCCAGCCCCTGGAATCCTGACTCCACCTCATAAATATCCTCACTTAAATGCTTCATATTCTGGCATTAATATCCTGTATATCTCAGGAGTCAAGATGGAGAGATGGTTATTTTATGCTGTGTTAAGTAGACAAACAGACAGACTGACAAATGAGGAAGTAAAGGAGTATTGTGGTGTTGATGTGGTTGAAAATGTTAAGAGAAATACTCTGAGATGGTCTGGCTATGTGGAAAGGATGGAGAATGAGAGACTGACCAGAAGAGTTTACCAGTGAGGTGGAAAGGAAGAGGGGGAGGGGGAGACCAAGAATGAGGAGAGGGATGAAGTGGAAAGGATGGAGAATAAGAGACTGACTAGAAGAATGCATGTGAGGTGGGGGGGGGGGAGACCAAGGATGATATGAAGTGGAGACGATGGACAATAAGAGACTGACTAGAAGAGTGCATGTGGGTGAGATGGGAAGGGAGACCAAGGAAGAGATGGAGTGGAGAGGATAGAGAATGAGAGATTGACAGGAAGAGTACACATGAATGAGGTGGAGGAGGAAGCCAATGATAAGATGGAGGGATGCAATGGAGAGAGATAAGAGAGAGGAAGGGTGTGAGTTGGAGGGAGGGAAGAGGACAGGGTAACATGGAGGCAATTTGTTAGTGGCCACCCCTTACAGGAATAAGGTGCCTTGCAACAGATAGATAGACACAGATAGATAGAAAAATGGATAAAGTTACCAGATAGAGACATACCTGACACAATATATAGCAGACTGAGTGTGGAGATACCAGGCCATTCTCCAAAAGTGTTTATAGGAGCTGCAAGCCAGGACAATGCAGTGCTTGTTGCCCACCACACTGTAAAATAAAAAGACATGATAATGGTGATGATAATAATAATAATAATAATAATTAATAATCATCATCATCCGGACCTCCTTTCCCACCCAAGGGCAGGGTGAGGAATAATAATAATAATAATAATAATAATAACAATACCGGTAATAATAATAACCATAATAATAAATTGTGGTAAGTGGGGGCGCTCACTATCCACTCACTCGATGTAGTGCTGCTCTCGGGTGTCTACCCTTTCCTCTCTTCCATCCTTCTTTCCTTCCATCCTCTTCTGTCTTTCTTTCCTTGTCCTTCTGCCTACGGGTGACTTTACACTCCCTCTTCTGTCTTTCTTTTCTTCATTCTTTCCTTTTCCTTCTGCCTGTGGGTGACTCTACATTGAGTGACAAGCCAAATGGTTTCCTGTACACCAGGATACCATTAACTATGCTGGAAACGAAAGGGTAGTTGCAACATTTATTCACATAGTTTCAACCTGGAATAACATATTATAATAAATACAGTTTCAATGTTTCAGATATTCTAAAATTCTTTAACTGCCTTGAGCTGATATTACGAGTTATGCATATAAACGTACAGTCCACTAGCAAGCATTAAACAGCAAGTCCACCACCAACAGTATAAACGAATTTCTGAATTTTATGTTATATACATCTCCAAAGTATATAGATCTAGTTCTATGTTCACTATATAACAATAATATAGGTACTAAATCAATATTCACTTACACCATGGCCCTCCATGGCTCCTGATGGACCATGTGGTAGTAACGAAAACCTAGGTGGCTGCATGAGTACTGAAATTTGATTTATATTAGTCATACCTGAAGTATCCTTGCATAATAATAAATAGTAAAAATATTGTATCAAATATCAAACACACTCTACCATGACAACTAAAAACTCTGTCAAGTATTATAACCCACCGACAGTGCCGCAATCTACTCCTATGTCCGGAGCTTCACCAGGCACCGTCAGTCACTACTGCCTATATGGAACTGACCTGAGAATGAGCACTGAGTGGCCAGGAAGCAGATCACAAACAAATGCTAGCTAGATGCACCCTGATATACAAATCTTTCTTCCTTACCATAATTACAATAATAAATCAATACACAACTAATAGTAAATGTTATTACACATTACATCAATATCTTATTTCAATACTGTACCCAAACATAATGCGAACACCAAACACATACTGAACACTAAAATACAGACAGCCAACCGAATCCCATACAACTAGCACAGTTAAGACCTGTCCTTTGCACAATACAAATATTTTACTAATGATTACTAGGTACAATATTTAAGGTAAACAGTACATAATTACAATACAGTACATATCATCATGAGTGCAGATGATAAATGATGATACAGTAACCATACAAAAAAATTTTGGCACCTGGTGGATTATTTAGCAAATGAAAGTATTAAAATAATAAATAAAAAAATATATAATAAAACAAGTATTGATGCTGATGAATTAAAATGTGATGAACAGACATAAATGCTGCATCACAATGGGCATGACCTCAGTGGTAGATGTTATACAACTCATGAAACAAGTCTTCAAATTTCAGAGTACTGAATGGTGGATAAATAAATGTGAAGGCCAATAACCCATGCACCTAACTGATTTTTATTCCTACTTGACCATTTTCTTACTTAATTTCACTGTGCTACCCACATGCCTATGCTGGAGAATAGGGATGGGATGACAATTATATGTAAGGTGAATTTCCCCATACACAAAACTTCCTTTGGATGATTTAGAGAATGTACAAAGCAGTTTGCCACATTTATGTAAATGAATATGCTGAAAATATACCAGTAATCATAACATCAATAGACAAAAACTATAGGAAAACTACAGGATGTATTTGTTAACCTAGAACCATAAGACTGTGCAAACAAGACAATGAAAAACTACATCTTAAAACTCTTACCTTCTCCAGTCATATTTTCTGATGAGTCTCGTCGATGGCCATTAGGTCTGTCTGGTGGATAATTCTGCTATGAATTCTCAGGCGTTGTTACCTGTGAGGTGGAGAAAGTAAAGGCATAATGAGATTCATAACATACCATATCATTTATAGAGGTTCCAGCATGCTTGCATACATTGGCCTTGATCACCTATTGGCAGCTCTCCATCCTGCTTGATCTCTGGCAGCCTTCCTGTTCAGTCCCTTATCCCTGAGGTCACACTATGACCCTGTCCCAGGTCTTTTTCAGTCTGCCTCTCGCAACCCTACCCTCGAAGTTCACTTTTCTTACTTTTAGCACCAAACTGTCATTCTCCATCCCCTCCACAAGCCCTTATCATCTCAGTCTACCCCTCCTCATCACAACACCAATACATCTCTAGTCCCATCCTTCCTCTAAATACTTTAGTTGTAAACCTAGCCCCCCCATGCCTTGCATTCAAGGATGCACTACACATCCATCTAATCATTGTCAGTTCTATATGTTTGAGCCAGCAAATACAGCATCCTCTTCCTTTACTGCCCAGGTCTCACTACCATACAGCATTACATTCCTAACACATGCTGCCTACAAAGATCCCCTAGCATGGAAGGAGAGCCCTCTCAATGTCAGGAGAGGCAACAGCCCCCTGAACTTCTTCCAACCACTCCTTACTCTGGCCAAAGAGATGCTCCAGCCCCACCTCCAGTACATAACATGTCTCCCAAATTAATAATAATAATAATAATAATAATAATAATAATAATACCAATAATAATAATACAGTAATAATCTGGTCTTTTGTTTCTCAAAAGCACCAGTCCTTCCATAAGGAATTCTCTAGCTCTGGAAACACGTATACATTATTTTTACAGTTACAAGAATTGTGACATCTCTCATATACAATACACCATCAGTAAAAAAAAAAAAAAAAGAAGAGGAAAAGAAAGGGGCAATAATTAAACCCTACAATCATCTGTCATATACCTCTCTTCAGGACGTAGCATTTTTAAAAAAGAAAGGCTTTTATCTCTATCTATCTATTGCCAGACGTCTCAATCCCGTTTGGGGTGGCCACAAACAAATCGCCTCCAAGTCGCCCTGTCCCCCGCCATTTCACTGCCCTGCTCCCAACTCACACCCCCCTCTCTCATATACCTCTCCACCCCATCCCTCCATCTCATCCTCGGCCTCCCCCTCCCTCTTCCCCCCTCCACCTCACTCACATACACTCTCTTCGTCAGTCTTTCACCCTCCATCCTCTCCACATGGCCAAACCACCTCAGTGTGTTCCTCATAACGCTTCCTATCACATCCACATCCACACCACAACGCTCCTTTATATCCTCATTCGTCAGCCTGTCTCTCCACGTGACTCCACGGGCTCCTCTTAAATAACTCATTTCCACTGCTCTCACTCTTGACTTGTGTCCTTCCAACAATGTCCAAGCTTCACTTCCGTACGTTAGAGTTGGTATCACAATACTGTCATGTAGTAACTTTTTCACTTCCATGCTCACTTCCCTGTTTCTTATCACTGCTTTCAAGGAACCAGCAACCTTTCTTCCCTGCTGTACCCTTTCAAGCACTTCACCCTCCAAACCTCCATCCTTACTCATCACACTACCCAAATACTTAAACGTACTCACATTTTCCAATTCCTCACCATCCAACCTCACTGTACATTCACTAACTTCACCTCTCTCAAAGACCATTACTTTACTCTTCCCTACATTCACCTTTAGGTTCCGTTTCTTACACACTCTCTCAAACTCATCCACCAAACCTTGCAGCTCCCCTTCGTCTTCACTCAACAACACAGTATCATCTGCAAACAACAGTACAGGGAGTTTCCAAACACTATCCTCTCTCACCAGGGCCACTCCAACATCCACTACCCTACCTTGTACCTCTTTTATTACCCCATCCATGTACAGATTGAACAACCATGGAGACATGACACATCCCTGTTTCAAACCAACTCTCAAAGAGAAAAATTCACTTAGTTCACCATCCACACGCACTGCAGCCTTCGCACCATGGTACATACTCTTCACAGCATTCAACAACTTCCCATCTACTCCATATATTCTTAACACTTTCCACAATCCTTGTCTATCCACCCTGTCATATGCTTTCTCCAAATCCATGAAAGCCGCATACAACTTCTTTCCCTTCTCTAGAAACTTTTCCACTAAAGATCTAAGTATGAATATCTGATCTACACAACCTCTTCCCTTCCTAAAGCCTCCCTGTTCTTCTCCAACTAATTTCTCTGTTCTTTCTCTAACTCTGTCTAAAAGTATCCTACCATACACTTTTCCTATTATACTAAGAAGACAAATGCCCCTATGATTACCACGCACTTCTTTTTCCCCCTTTCCTTTGTACAAGGGAATAATTATACCTGACTTCCAATCCTCCGGGACTCTACCTTCCTCCCAGGCCAATCTGCACATCTTCCATATCCATTCTACTACTATCTCTCCCCCATGCTTCAGCATTTCGCCACACACTCCATCAATTCCTGGGGCTTTCCCCGATTTAACATTCTTCATTGCTTCCACAACTTCTATCCTACTGATTTCTTCCTGTCTTCTCACCTCCCTCCTTCTCCCAGCCATTCCCCAGCCACTTATACTCGCATTACTTCCATCCTCTACGTTCAACAATTCCTTAAAGTGTTCTCTCCATCTGCTCACTTTTTCTCCCTTCTCCACTAGTAATCTACCATTTTTATCTTTCACTCCCCTGCTAACTTCACTTCCACCCTGTCTTACTCTTTTCACTTCTCTCCAGAACATTTTCTTACAGTCCCTCCACTTTACACTCAAATTCCTTCCAAATTCCTCATCCACTCTCTTCTTACTCTCTCTTACTAATCTTTTCACCTCTCTCTTCCTTTCCACATATAACTCTCTCTTCCACCTCTCAACTTCTTCCACGCCCCTATTTCTCATCCATTCATTGTATGCTTTCTTCTTTTGTGCCACTGCCTGTTTCACCTCTTCAGTCCACCAAGCTGTTCCTTGCACCCCCCTCCGTCTTCTCTTCCTTCCACACACCACATCACATGCTGCACATATTTCTTCTGTAAATATCTTACACACACCTTCCACGTCTCCCATCTGCTCCAATTCATATTTGCCCAATCGTTCCTCCACTTCTCTCTTATACTCTGCCTTTTTCTCATCTTCTTGTAACCTTTCCACTGTCCTTGCAACTACTCCTTCCTCTCGTCTTTCCCTTCTTCTATTCTTCCATCTTACTTGGATCCTAATTCTGGCCACCACCAAGTAGTGGTCAGAAAGTCCACTCCCCCAACCTCTATACACTCTTGCATCCTTTACACATCTTCGCATCCTTTCATCCACACACACATAATCAATCATTGCCTTCCTTTCATTCAGTTCACCACCCACCCTTCTCATCACTCGCCATGTATACCTGTGGATCATTTTATGCCTGAAGAGGGTATTGGCTATCACCAACCCCCTCCCAGCACAAATGTCCACTAACGCACTCCCATTCTCATCTATCTCAGCAGGCACACCCCACTCACCAACTATTCCATCCACCTTCACATTACCAACTTTACCATTCATATCACCAATCAAAAACACTCTCTCATTCCTTCCAAACTTTTCCATGCACACTTCCACATTTGTCCAGAACTCTTCTCTCACTCTTCTAGCACGATCTTGCGTTGGCGCATATACACACACAATCGCCCACATTTGTATTCCAACTTTCAACTTTACCCACACAATCCTTGACCCAACTGATCCATACTGTCTTATGCTCTTCTTCCATCTTTTACTCACAACTATACATACTCCTTCCTTTGCCCTCTCATTCTCATCTACTCCTGCACATATACCCCATCCATACTCCCATTCTCTCACACTTTCTCCTCTCCATTTTGTTTCAGTTATTCCACATACATCCACTTTCGCACCCTCAAGCACCTGGACAATCTCTCTCTCTTTCACCTCATCATTCGCTCCTCTTACATTCCATGTACTCATTACCAAGTCCTTTGTCCGGTCCTGGGTCGTCATCGTTTGGTCAGTCCTTGTCCGAGGCTTCTTGTTTGTTTTTTTAGTTAGTTGTTTTCCGGGGAGGGGCACTAACCCTCTGCCAACCCTTTTAGTCGCCTTTTACGACAAGCAGGGATACTGGGGGAGTATTCTTGAAAACCCCCCTACCCCCAGGATTCAGCAGAAGAGAGTTGTCTCATGGACAATAGCAATCTATTATATAATCTAGGGGCTCTATACACAAAAGAACGATCAGAGAAAGATGACTGGTGAATGGCTCCTGGCTCATCAAGACGCAAGGAATCATCTTCACTGCATAACATCACACCCGGGCGTGTCAATGGGAGTTTTAACAATTCAGCAAGATACTTCGGTTCACCAAACTTAAGAACCTTGAATGTAATAAGACACAGTTTAAATTCAATTCTAGCCTTTACTGGTAACCAATGCAACTCAATCAGAAACGGGGTAGTTGAGGTTCTTGGGGGGAGACCAAAGATAAGCCGTGCCGCCCTGTTCAACACAGACTGAACCTTTGTTAGTATATCATTTGGAAGACCAACCCACAGTGAATTACAATAATCAACACAAGACAAGACCACTGCATGGACCAATGTTAAGAGTGTTACGAATTCTACTGTCTAGAGGAGGAAAATTCTAATTGTAACATGGCCAAACAAGTAACCCGTAAAAAGTGAACGAATCATATTAGGAATATAAAACTGAGCAAAAAGTTTGATATATATTACACATTATACAATCATTAAATAGTCTCACCAAGGTTAACACTGCCAAACAAGCTTGCAGGAATAATGGGAGAAACTTCGCTTTTCTCTAATTGGTCAAAACCTAACTGGTTAAGCAGAACAGTAATACCCTAATACATAAATATTAAAAGGTAAGGTTAAGCCATTAACTTAGCTGTAAGGTGACCACATGAACTAAAGTAAACCTCTGGACCACTTGTACACAATCGAGGAAACAGAAGGCAGGAGCTGTTCGTCTCAGAGGTTGCTAACACCACACAGATCAGTCAAGGAGTGAGTCACAGACGAACAGCTCCCTCCCTCGACTCCATCAGTTACCCAAGGTTACCAATTGGTCTTTTAAGATGTTGCAAACTACTGTATTATATAAAATTTCAACCTTACTACAAAATATACTAAAGTTAATATAATTATAAACACAAAACTGGAGAATTACTAAATTCATAAATGAGTTCATAATGAATACTTATTACACAATTAAAACACAAAACAACTGAACCCTACCAAACGCAGAGCTCACACAAAAATTAGTAAGCATGTCCATGACATTGTTAAATGGGGGTTTAGCCATAGTTAGGCAGGGTATGGTGGTATTTCTACCCCCATCGTTAAGCCAGGGTATAGCATCTAAGGGGTATCGTATATCGAGGTATTACTGTAATAGCTGTAATGAGTGGATTTCCATCATGAAAAGGGGGCCGGTGTGACTAGGGTGTGAGGCCGCAATGACTAGAGCTGGTAAATTAGGGCCTGGAGTGACTTGAAGCTGATCAAGCATTGTGGAGAGCCACCATTAGCTGACCAAGGCCGATCCATGCAAGGATGTTGGTGCCTTTGATATGATGATCCCAATTTAATTATAAAAATCCATCATCCACTCACTTGATGTAGAGCTGCCTACTTCTTCCTTAGCCTTTATTATTCTTTTTCTGTGCCTGTCCTCCTCTCTTCATATTTCTCCCATCTTTCCTGTCACTTCTTATTGCTTTTCTTTCCTTTACAGGTGGCTTCTACATTGAGTGACAAGCCAAATGGTTTCCTGTAAGCCAAGAAACCATTTACTACGCTGGGTGGTAACCATATAACCAAACCATACGTGCTCCCTAAGTGTCAACAAGTGGGTTGGTGGAGGATTAGTGCCCCTCCCCATAAAACAAATAACTCAAAGTCAAATGGCCACCCCTTACGGGATTGTGGCGTCTGGCAATAGATAGATAGATAGATGTCCATGACACCTTCCCCCTAAGATAAAATTTACTGGTAAATTTTATCATAGTCCAGATAAACCTAGTACCTATGAATATAGCTTTACAGTTCAGTGTATTAAACACGAGAAAGAGTATCAGCCAGGATATTCTCTTGCCCCTTGATATGCCTTATTTCTAAATTGTATGGCTGAATCAACAATGACCACCTCATTAGTCTCTATTTCTGTTTTTCATTCTGTTTAGAAACTTCAGTGGATTATGATCGCTGTAAACAATCACTGGATACCTTGCATTACTTACATAAACATGAAATTTCTCTAAAGCTAGTATCAATGCCAAGAGCTCCTTTTCAATGGTAGCATAGTTTCTTTGATATTTCTTAAACTTGGTTGACATATAACACACAGGATGCAAAACTTCATCTTTTCCAAACTGAAGTAAAACAGCACCCGCTCCTGAATCACTGGCATCCACATGTAGACTGAAGGGTTTCTCAAAGTCTGGAGATCTCAGCACTGGAGCAGTGGACAACAAGGCTCGGATGTTTTCAAATGATGTTTGACATTCAGCTGTCCACTTGAAAATCTTCTTTGGACTAGAGAGGTCAGTTAACGGAGCAGCAACCTGAGAAAAATTTGGACAAAATCTTCTATAATATCCAGCCATCCCCAGGAAACGTAACAAGGACTTGCGGTCGGAAGGTGGTGGAAAGTTCTGAATGGCGTCTATTTTAGCGTCGACTGGTTTAATATGATCTTTCCCAACCACGTGACCCAAGAATACTACTGTAGCACATCCAAACTCGCTCTTTGCAAGATTTAGGGTAAGATCCGCCTCAGGCAGTCTAGTAAACAGTGCCCTGAGTCGTTCAATGTGTTCTTCCCAAGTAGAAGAACCCACCACCAAATCATCCAGATAAGCCTGCACTCCCTCCAGTCCTCTGATGACGTTGTTTACCAAACGTTGGAAGGTGGCAGGTGCATTCCTCAAGCCAAAACTCATGACCTTATACTGATACAAGCCATCTGCCGTGATGAAGGCAGAAATCCTCTTAGCCCTCTCTGTCAGTGCAACTTGATAGTAGCCCTTCAATAAATCCAATTTAGTAACGAACTCTGCTTTTCCAATTCCATCAATCACATCATCCAGACGGGGTAAAGGAAATGAATCTGGCAGAGTAACAGCATTCACACGATGGTAGTCGGTGCACAGTCTCATACTTTCATCTGCCTTTGGAACAAGGAAGCATGGCGAAGCCCACTCACTGTCGCTAGATTCCACCAGATCATGGGAAATCAAAAACGATACCTCCTCTTGAAGCTTCTTTCTCTGGGAAGGGTTGGCTCGGTAAGAGGCTTGCTTGATTGGCTTGGTGTGGTCCAGTAGGATGATGTCATGCATCACATCACGACATGGCCTAGGAACGTCACCGCAGATCCCTCTGAATTCCCTCATCAGATTCACCAGATCTGTTGACTGCCGAAGTGAGAGGTGCTGCAATTTAGGACCAAAATTAGACAAAAGCTCAATGTTACATAGCTTAAGGGGATCAGCTTCAAAGAATTCTGGATCTTCAACTTCCACTTCGTGCTGTACCATGATTTGTCCTCCTCCTCTACAGTAGTATGGCTTCAGTACGTTTATATGTACCCGAGACGTTCCTTTCTTCCACGATCAGGAGTCTCTATTACATAGTTCACAGAGTCAACCTTTTCTTTGACTCTGTATGGTCCAAAATACTTTGCCTGAAGTGCATTCTTAGCTAAAGGAAGAAAAGCTAGTACTAAATCACCGGGATTAAAGTTTCTTTCCACTGCTTTCCTGTCAAAAGTCTCCTTCATGGGTTCCTGTGCACCCTTCAAATTTTCTCTGGCAAAATTTCTGATATGATTTAACCTGTCTCTGAACTTTTGCACATATTGTAAAAGAGGCATAGTGTTATCCTCTGATACCCAACTTTCTTTGACTAATTTGAGTGGTCCCCTAACCTCATGTCCATACACGAGCTCGAATGGGGCATAACCAAGAGATTCCTGCTTACTCTCTCTAATGGCAAACAGAAACAGATGTATCCCTTCATCCTACTCTTTCCCTGCTTCCAGACAATACTTTCTCAGCATTTGCATATAAGTCTGATGAAAGCGCTCTAATGCGCCATGTGACTCAGGATGGTAAGCTGTAGCAAAGTACTGCTTAATAGACAACTCATGCATCACTTGTTGAAAGAGACCACTTGAAAAATTCGAGCCTTGGTCTGACTGAATGGATCTTGGTATACCATACTGAGTAAAGAATTTGGTCAGTGCCTTAACAATTAATTTAGCAGAAATTTTCCTCAAAGGAATACATTCAGGATACCGAGTGGTAGCACACATAATCGTAAAAATGTACTGGTTTCCACTCTTAGTTTTTGGCAATGGACCTACACAGTCAATTATAATATGACTAAATGGCTCTTTCACAACCTCAATGGGCTTGAGAGGTGCTGGTGGAATAACACTGTTAGGCCTCCCTACCAGTTGGCAAGTGTGGCATGTCTGGCAATACTCTGAGACGTCCCATTTCATCTTTGGCCAAAAGAAATGTCTCATTAACTTGCTACAAGTCTTACGAACTCCTAAGTGTCCGCCTAGACCATCATGAGCTAAACCTATTAAATCCTGACAGTAGACAGTTGGAACTACAACTTGGTACAAAACGGAAGTCTGATCATTAGCAGGTACATCTGTTGGTCTATACTTTCTCATAAGTATGTTAGAACGAGTGAAGTAACAGGTACTTGAAGGGGAGTCTACCTCATCATATGACTGACGAAAATATTTTAGCAGGTCGGGATCTTCTTGTTGTGCTCTAATAAGCATTTCTTTAGTGATAGGTAATTCTTTATCTCGTCACTGTCATTAATACTTGTTTGTTTAAACAAATTACTAAGGTCAATCCAAGATCATCTTCATTTTCTACAGCCTCATCCTCAGGAAAGGACTCACCTGTATATACTCTGTGTGTAGTCATACTTCTAGTTATGGCACAACTAGGAAAAAGATACGGGTTTTCATTTTCTAATTGTTCTGTTGGATTGTAACTACAGGGTACAAGGGTTACTACAGGATCAGGTACCAGAAAATCACCAGCTATGTCATTACCCAACAAAAATGTCACGCCATCAACTGGAAGGGGAGAATCCTGAACTCCTACAGTGATATATTGCTGCACAAGATCTGACTCTATATAAATTCATGCTAAAGGAACAGTGACAACTCCACCAACACCCCTCAGAACCACGTGCTCACCAGTTAAAGAGTTTTCCATAAATGGAACAGCACTCTTAACTACCACACTGTGTGATGCACCGGTATCCCTTAATATCTGAACTGGGTAAGAAATTTCTAATGAGCTATCACTTGAAACTAATCCCTTAAACATGAATGGACCAAATGAGCCAGTCTTATCACTTGAGGAGGCTACGGCAGTGACATTTTCCTCCACTGTACTTAACACAAGGGAAGATTCTGATTTAGCTGCATTCTTTTTTGCCGGCTTTGGAGAATTAGCAATGACATGTCCTGGTTGTTTGCAGTAATAACAAGCGTTAACTGATCCTAATGCAGTTGGTTCTTTTCTTGATCCTGAACTCTTAGCATTCTTAGACAAATTGACTAAGACCTTGCTAACAAGACTGAGATTCTTTAAGCTTATCACCCTGATCACTTGACTCCTCACAACCCCCCAGCCTCCTGCCAACTTGTCCATAGCGGTTCTGAGGTTTAAGCTTAGTACGATGTGTTAAGGCATAATTATCTGCTAATGTTGCAGCTTTACTCAAAGTGGTCACCTCACGTTCATCCAAGAACAGCCTGATGTCAGAAGCCACTGAACGTTTAAATTCTTCTAACAGGAATAGTTCTTTTAAGTCATCATAATTTTTTACATTTCTAGACCTAATCCATTGCTGAAATAACCTATCTTTCTCTGCTGCAAACTCAACATACGTTTCTGACTCTGTCTTTCTTAAGTTCCGAAACCTTTGTCTATAAGCTTCCGGAACTAAATCGTAAGCTTTGAGCACTGCCTCCTTAACCTTGGTGTAATCTTTGCATGTTTCTACTGAAAGGCTAATAAAAATAGTCTTTGCTTTTCCGACCAATACCGTCTGAACCAGAATTGACCAGTTCTCCTTTGGCCACTTTAAACTATTTGCAATCTTTTCAAATTGCAAAAAAAACTCTTCAGGATCACGCTCATAAAATGACGAAATTAACTTGGCATGCTTACTGACATCAAACTGAACCTAAATATTACCTTCCCTTTTTAATTCTAACTCTAGTTGTAACTTCTTAAGGTCATGCTCCCTTTGTTCTCTCTCATGTTCCCTCTGTCGCTGTGAAGCTTCCCTCTGTTTAGCAGCCTCAACCAATTCCAACTTCCTCAAAGCAATCAGTTCTGAAACATGGCTGCCACCTTCACCCACAGGATTTGTATCACACAAAGTTAAAGCAGAACTAGGAAGTATAACCCCTAGACACTAATGTTTGAATTACTATCCTTTTGAGTTCTTCTTTTCTTATTTTACTGTCAAATGGTATTTCATAATAAGTAGCAAGCGAAACCCAATCATTTTTTTTCAAAACTACATCCTGTAATAATGGCAATGAAGGGTCAGCAACAAATTCAGCTAAATCAAATACTGCCATAATAACTTATAGAAATGCCGAAGTAAATCAAAATCAAAACAATGAAAAGAAAGAGATGACTCTTCAAACCATCATTACTCGGAATTAAAACGTCTGGCAAAAAGAAGAAAAGCTTTACTCAAGGCTTCAGAATTATCCCGGTCGGGCCCCCATATGTTACGAATTCTACTGTCTAGAGGAAGAAAATTCTAATTGTAACATGGCCAAACAAGTAAGCCTCGGACTTGGAGGCGATTTGTTTGTGGCCACCCCAAACGGGATTGAGGCGTCTGGCAATAGACAGATAGATAGATTTTATCCAAATTTCCCATACAGCGTGTTGCATGAAATGTCTGACAAACTTCAGCAAGTTGTTCTTGAGACAATTTTGAGTTAAAAATTGCTGCATCAACATGGGTTCATTTCTCATCTATTATACTCAGGTTCTTTTGGGAATGGCAGCAGATTAGAGACTGGTATCTGCAAAATGTTATCCACCACCACCACCACCATCACCAGGATTATCATCATCATCATGTCTCTTTTTTCCCCACCTACAAGTGGGGTTAGGTGGGGTCCAGGAGGCAAGGAAGAGGAAGTAACAAGATTGATGGACATAATCATTTTATCCAACCTTCCTATATTTTAAAAACTCAGTGCAGCTTTATAATGAACCATGAGTATCTTTTAAGTAAACAGTTAAGTCACCATCAATTTAACAATGAAACCACCAAGACATGGAGTACTTTGAGAACACAACACCTAAACCCTTCAATCACCAAGCCCTTGCCCTGTGACTGTGACCTTTGACTAATCATTCCAAATACAGTAATGTGCCTTACTTGTAACGATGGCTTTTTGTATCCTGGCTCCCTCTCTGCACCAGCTTCAACTTGTTCTTCAATTTACTCCTCAGACCACCAGCTTCTTTCATCACCTTAGCCACATCTTTCTTCTCTTTGGTCATCGTTTTCTCTTCTGCTTCCTTCATCCTGCAAAATCAATTATCATAATCAGTACAACATTGCCATTTACAGTTGTATTCTTGGTGGATTTGGATATATCTCACCACCTCTTTCTGAGCCATTCACTGTGCACATTTCATCTCAGTGTGGTTTTGTATATTACTGATGCCAACACTGTCACTGTACAAGCACCATAAATAACAGTGCATAATGCTGAGGTGTAATATACAAAAAGGGTTGTTATGAGAGAGGGTTGTATACAAGAGAGGGGCGTGTGAACTGGGAACACAATAGTGAAATGATGGGGGACAGGGCGACATGGAGGAAATTTGTTTGTGGCAACCCATTATGGGATTAAGGCGTCTGGCAACAGATAGACAGATGGATAGATAGGTTGTTAAGGAAGGGCTGCTATCAGGCCACCTATGCTCCCTACACCATTTAACCCTTTGACTGGACCTGATGCACACAGTTTTTATTCAAGCTAACACCACAGTATTTTATAAAACTATGACAGTTACTAGCAGTCACAGGCTCATGAAAACTAACTAGAAATAAACTCTTTCTCTGTAACTGATCCATCTAAAAGTTATATTTAGGCAAACACTACATGATTATACTCAGGTTTAAACTAGTGCACAACAGTACATCATTGTAAAGTATCATATGCATTATATACCAGAGTATGCACTGTGCATTTATAAATTGCTGTATATAAGTGGTGTATATGCTTTTTGTGTCTTCATTGTGTCTTGGGCATTATGGGTACTACTTCCTGCTCTTTGATTTGATTTGAGTGGTGTCTGGGGCAGTCTTAGATCAGTGCTGTTAAGTTACTGTTTGGATTTGGAGAGCACCCATTTCTTACTATTTACCAGTCATCATTTGGGAGGCAATGGTGTGAGTACTTTATTTATGAGGATTTTTATGTACTCTTTTCATAAATAACATTGTTCATTTCATATTGTGATCTATTGCAACAGACATTAGTTTATTATGTGTAACACAATTATTATTATGTGAATGTGTTCCTTATCCCTAGCTGTGTTGCGACACTGTCTTGTTATATCTTATCCGCTTTGTATGTTAGCCATTATGTTTCATGTGACTGATATGTCCTTGATGTAACGAGTTGTAATATAAACGTGTCAAGTGGGGTTGGTGGGCATGTGGAGAGGGTGGAGGATGACAGTTGGGTGTGGAAAGTGTGAAGTGTGAACGTCGGGGGTAGGGCTGTGAGAGGCAGACTGTCACATTTATAATAGCACTTAAGTTAACTGAGGAGGGAAATACCACTCCTGAATGTGTGCTGCTTTTTTTTTTTTTAAACCTTAAGTAGGATTAGTGCCCCTCCCTGTAAAACAATTAACTCTGAAAATGAAGGTAGGTACCGTAGGTAAAATGGCTTGCACATACATGGTGATGGAAGTCATCTAAAATAACTGTTAACGATTGTGTTGATCAGAGCAAATATCTAGTAGAATTTTTAAACATATTTTCATGGACTATGGAAAATTTAAACTTCAGTGGTGTGGTCTTGAGACAATTTACAGTAATGAGTTATAACGCAGCTTCCAATATGGTAATGTAGAACATTTACTTTTAATTAATCATCCTTTGCAGACATAGAGAGATATGATTATTTTTGTAATGTTAGCATTACCCACAGTAACGTTAGGATACTTGTTAAGTTACATCTATTTGCATAAGGCTGTATAAATACTGGCAAGTTTTTACAAGTAGGCAATAAACAGTTCAGGAATATTATATGTGTATAGTATACAGTACTCCCTCAGGATCAGTGAACCCCCAAAATCCCAGTTGGAAATAATAACCAAAATAATTCACATAACCTAACCTGAACTGCACATTGCCAACTTGTAAAATACCTAAATACCAGGGTGTCAAATGAGGTCATGTTAGAGTTATTTTACCAAGGTGCTGTTCATGTTTTGGAATTATAATCCAGGCTCTATCATCATTTACAGAATCATCCACAACCAAAAGGCAGAAGCAGATTACTGAAAGGAATAGCAGGAAGCTTGCTGCAGAATTGGTGTGGAACACAAGTGCTTCAACTACAATTCAACCATCCCCTGAAAATGATAGGCCATCAGATGTCTGGTGTACACTGAATTTCCTCTTAAAAGGTACAGTAGCTGTATATTACTGTATAACAAATTACAGGTGCAGTTGCAAACCAGCTGCAGATGGGCCTGCTGGCCTGGCAGGACTGGGGCTAACCAAAACTAGCAACAACATTTTGCATGCAGAAATGTCAATAAGGATTTTTGCCCATTGGCATTAATTAAGAAGTAAAGTTAGCAAGATTTTTACACATTGCTTTTTTCATATTGCTGGTACCTGTAAGTGATTTAAACTTTACAAAAAAATGGACAGGTTTATTGATTGAGCAATAATTCATATTTTGGATCCAATTACAATATAGTTTGGGTACCATATATTGGAGTGAATGTTATTTTTTTTTTCATAAGGTTCATTATCACCCCACTGAAAAAACACTAAAACATTAACTTTCACAGGTATGGTTATGCTTCATTTAAAGTAAATCAGATTTAGCTAGTGCTCATACCTGGCCTTCAAAATATGAATATTGAAGTTTGAGTTCAACCCTAATATATAATTTTTAACCCCTTTTGACTACATAGTGGTGTATGCTGATGAGCTGTAATATATAAAGGAGGAAGTATGAACTTGTAACATGCCATCACAATATGTCGTACGCTATTATGTAACCTTGCCTAACATGCCCTTATTACTTCCCTTTACTAAGTTTTACTAACACTTCCCTTATTACCCTATTGCACTATTTTCACCTCCTTCAAGAATAATTTCTTTGATTCCTTCCACTTCTCACTCAAGTTCCTCCTCCTAACCTCTCTTACTATCAATTTTACCTCTCTCCTACATATATTTCCTGCTTCCTTCTCTCTATTTCTCCTTGCCCTTTACTTCTCATCCATTTCTTATACACTTTCTTCTTTTGTGCCAGAGCCACTTTCACCTCATCACATCACCATGCTGTTCCTTGCTCTCCCTTGCATCTCCTCCTCACTCCACATACTTCCTCACATGCTGCACATATTTCCTCCAAAAATATCTTGTTCATTCCTTCCATATTGCTCATCTGTTCCCATTCGTACCTGTCTCATCACTCTTCCACTGCTCTCTTATATTCTTCTCTTTCTCCTTCAGTCTTTATACCATAATATACTTATTTCAGGTGCTGTTACTAAAGAGGATACTGTTCCTCCTAGAAATACTGGTCATCCACAATCAGCTCCTACCATGCCTACAACCAGCACTGAGCACCTGCCGTCAGTTCCTACCATGCCTACAACCAGCTCTGAGCACCTGCCACTAGCTCCTTCCATACCTACAACCAGCGCTGAGCACCTGCCGTCAGCCTCTGCCATGCCTACAACCAGCACTGACCACCTACCATCAGCCTCTGCCATGCCTACAACCGGCGCTGACCTCCAGCCGTCAGCCCTTGCCATTCATTCAGCCAACATCAGCAGTATGTCAAAAGCCTCCTCTAATTTGCCACTGACACTGGTTGATGAAAATTTTTTACAATTGCAGTTGGAGAAACAACAGAGTGATACTGAAAGATTAAAAAAAGAACATTTAAAGTTGAGATATAAAAATAAATGTTAAAAGTTGACAAAAAAAAATTAATTTTTGCCATTAACGATGCAAAGCAGTGTATGAAAAATAATACAGTAAAGGCTGTTGAGGAATATCTGAAACCATACTTCACTGATACTCAGATCAAATGTCTAATACCCAAAAGATCAGCAAGACATTGGACTGAAGATGACATTGCCTTTGCTCTGACTGTTAGAAGTGTGAGTGCCAAATGCCACAGATGGATGCGAAAGCACTGGAAACTGCCTCTTCCTTCAATTTCGACTTTGAATAAATGGGTTAAAGATATTAATTTTGAACCAGGTATTCTAAACTCAGTATTAAGAATGATGAAGGCAAAAGGACAATCCATGACCAATGGCGAAAAAGCTTGCATGATATCATTTGATGAAATGAAAGTTGACAGGTGTTATGTGTATGACAGAACTGCAGACAAGCTTTATCGTAGCCATGAATATGTTCAAGTTGTTATGGCTACAGGCATTATTGGCAATTGGAAGCAACCTGTTTAATATAATTTTGACACAAAAATGACCAAGGAACTGTAATTTTCCATTATTAACAGTGTTGAAGAAGTAGGTTTTGAGGTGTGGGGTACAGTATGTGATATGAGTGGTTCCAACAGAGGCTTGTTCTCTACTTTAGGGATAAGCCAGGACACCACATCTTTCAGAAATCCAGCTGATGAAAGTAGATGTGTCTATGTATTTGCTGATGCTCCATATCTGTTAATGTTAATTCGAAACAATCTCCTTGATCATGGAATAGAAACACCCTTAGGACCAGTCAGTAAAATACCCTTGTTTGAATTGGTTGATTATGAATAATAGGTAGGCTTAAATATGGAGTGTAGCTAAATGTCATACTCAATTCATTGTTACAGAATGTCACATGTTATAATAATGAGTTATGTAATGAACAGGTATAGGCTAATTCCTTATACAGTACAACCTCTTGAGCCTATCATTGTAAAATAACTAGAAATCTCTTGTAAGCCAAATTTCCATACTGTGTATGCTCTTTACTCATAAGCCCTTACAAGTATAATGTGATAATCATCTGTGATTTTAGACATTTATGCAATGTATAATTCCTTTTTTACTTAAAGTTTGATACCAAGTGTGCTAACATAGTCACCAAAGATAAGTATGCAGTCATGTACAGGTACTAAATTCCTTATACATCCTCTGTATGTTCTTTAATCATAAGCTCTTAGCAGTATTATGTGATAATCCTCTGTGATTTTAGACACTTATACAATGTACTATTCAGTTTTGTACCTGAAGTGTGTTGCCAAGTGTGCTAACTTGCTAATCAGAATTTCAAAGTTAAGTATGTAGTTATGTAATGTTCAAGTATGCTCTTTGCTCACAAACTCTTAATAATATTGTGTGATTATCCTCTGTGATTTCTGACATTTATGCGATGCATTTCTGAAACAAAGTTTACATTTAAGTATTTATTGAAGTTTCATCCCATATTACATATGCATATCATTACTATAACCCATGTTAAGCAATACACAACAGTATGACAATCCACTTTGATATCAGGTGTTTTAAGTATTTCCCTTGCCTGCATACACAGTATACTGAACCAAAGAATAGAACCGATATTAAAGAATGTCACATGTTTTAATAATGAGCAGTGCAGGAATATTACCAGGATAATCAGTCCAGCATTAAATATGGTGTGTGTGCAATTAATATTTCAGCTTTGTACCTGCTGTGTAATACTAAGTGTGCTAATATACACATCCAAAGTTTAGGGTTAAGTATGTAGTTATGTAATGTACAGGGACTTACTTCCTTACAAACTTTTGTATGCTCTCTACCCATAAGCTGTGGGCAGTATTATGTGATAATCTGTTATTTCATATATGCAATATATTAAAAAAAAATAAAGCTTATAGTTGTGTATGTATTTAGTTATGTCTTTTATACAACCTCTGCAAAGTATTACTACAAGTGAAGGTTTGGTTCTCAGGCAAGTAAGTAGAAATAAGGTACAAAATCATTAAAGGAAAATACAAAGTAATTTTCTGCCAAATGTATAACCTAATCGAATGGTCATTTTAAGAAACTACAATCCATTTTTAGGTTATGTAACCATGCTACATTCTGTCAATTATGATGAAGTTGCCAAGAGTCTACCTTCTCTTTTTAGTTATTTTATCGTGTGTAGAATAGCCACGATGGTTATGTTACAATTTTGACCCACGACTGAGTTAGGCTGGCCAGCTAGGTAGCAGAAGACACTCTGGAAGTCCCTCATTAGCACAACAGCAAGAAAATGGGTAACCAAATTAAGCTTTTACTTGTGTTTTAGTTATACAAATATATGCTATTGCCATTATATAGATATAAAGAAAGAAAGAAGTGCATGTTAGAAAATAATAAACATCGATCACTGTAATGGGTAATTCACCATACCTCCCATTCTGTTAAACAGAATATGCTGTCTGAGTTAAAGTTTTACAGTGAAAAATTTTAATGAAATAAAACATATCTCTTCAACAGCTGAGTCTGGCCTTTACAGTAAGTAAACAGTATACTTAAGTGAAGTAAATACAGAAGAACTAAGTACATAATAACTTATTCCATTACAGTATTTAGTAAGTGAAAGCATTAAAAGAATAAATTAAAAAAATATATATATATAATAAAACAGGTACTGATGCTGAAGAATTAAAAGGTGATGAACAGAAATAAATGCTGCATCAAAATGCACATGACCTCTGTTGTAGATGTTATAACACTCATTAAACAAGTCTTCAAATTTCAGAGGTTTGAATGGTGGATAAATAAATGTGAAGGCCATTAACCCACGCACCTGACTAATATTTATTCCCACTTGACCATTTCCTTACTTAATTTCAGGATGCTGCCTTGCATCTGCCTTAGAGACCTGGACTCACCAGCCACACAGAACACCTCCTATTCAACTCACTCCCCCTCCAATCATGTACCACTTACATAACCAGTTTCTTTCCAAGGTTAGAGGAAATACTGAAGTTTGTTTGACTGATATTTAAACATGTTAGGTTAAATATAAGTGGGTCAAAACACCTTAAAAAACACCCCATTTTACCCATATGTGCTGCACCAGCAATGTGGGTTAAAAACACCCTGCCCCAGCCAAATGATTATTGGCTCAATGTTGTCCCCAGTTGGCCTGTTATCATCATCATCATCAGCAGCAGCAGCACCTTCTTTCCCACCCTAGGGCAGGGCGAGGGGTAGAAACATCCAGACAGCCCAAGTTTGCCCAATCCAGTGGGTCACGCTTCCATTCACTCATCATTCAAACCCTTGGAATCCTGGCTCTATCTGATATGCCAAAAACATTCACCACACTCTGTAGCTTCACAAAAATGTATCTGACAGAGTCAATACAGAAGGTTTACTGCGGTGTATGCTTATTACATTGGTAATGTCATCAAGTGGTGGCCAACAAGTTAGCATGGGGTACAAAAGTGTAGTTATTACATGCTGTACAGATTACTGCTTACCGTATGATGGAACAACAGAGATGCGATTCTGGTAAATGGGTCCTTCTTGTCTAAATGAATAGTGTCAAGACCTCTTGCTGCCACAGCCACCATTAGGAGGCACTGGTGGCCACACCTTGTCCTGCATCTGAGTATTGAAATAAAGAAATGGTTACAGATGGTTCTTTAAATCTACTCTCTAATATTTTTAACATACCCAACAGCGAAACATATTAACATTATTTCACTCAGAACCATTGGTTAAAATGAAAATATACCTAAGCAGATTTTGTCTTTATCAATGAAAGAAAAGTTGAGGGCATTCATTGTTAAACCCTGTCACACTTAACTATAAAAAAATAAAAAGTCAATACTCTGATACAAGGTAAGCAATTGTATAACTGTTGCAATAAAATATAACTAAAGGTGAAAAGCAAGATACAGTATAACCTTGAAGTTAACAAGAAAACAATACAGATAAAAGAAAACATCAGCCTTTGCAAAACAACCTCCAATGATCACAATGAAAGCAAGACACCGTACACAAACACCTGTATGCACTAAGAAAATGAGACATATCTATTTTTATCAAATTACACACAGTTTTAATTTTACTGATTTCAGCAAGCAAAAAACCTTACTACGATTATGCAATACAGAATTTTAATGGCAAGAATAAATGAGACAAACACATCTATCCTAGAAAGTCACAGGATGACTTAAAACACCCCTCACCCTATCATCATCACTTCCAACCAAGCTTCCCATCATAAAATGGGATAAGAATCATCCAAAAAGAGGAAAGAGGAAGCACACAATAGAACTAATAAACAGAGCATCCAGTGAAATGGGCAGCACAACCTTTCACACACAATTCGAGCCTTCAAAATCTTGGCTCAGCTTCACAGGTGCAAAACTATCCATATAAACTTCACTTGTACTTTTCCTGTTTACATGCAGTTATGTGTGCACCTGTGACACAAAGTATTCCCAAGGACTCCCTTGCTAAAAAACAAAATGTGCCATAACTGTCTTATGCATCTCCTTTCACATTTTGTCCTTCTATCTTAATCATCTCTTACTTCCTTAACTTCCACACCTCATTTTCTCACACATTCCTTCACCATTTCCAGCCATCACCTTGGCCTTCCCTACCTCCTTCCACCTTTTCCCATCAAGTGCACACAACAAATTCTAATTAATAACATCATTGAAACAATACTTTCAATGAAAGGTAAGACTTTGAAATAAGACTTTTCCTATACAGTTCTGATACAGTAGTGTAATTTGTAGTAACACACCAACAAAGCTGCAATGACAACAAAGATGCTGTATATATAGATATAGATTTTATATACAGTAAAACCTCTTTAAGTTGGAATAATAGGGGCTGAGGCCATTTTGAGTTCACTGAATTTCTAACTTATGGAAAGTGTGAGGCATCCTGACTAACCAGAAAAAAAATTCCTTACCATGTTTGCAGAGGGTGTAATCTAAGCATAAGGATGAAGGGCCTTTTGGTAAGATATAGAGGTGTTATGGGGGCACAAGATCACTTCTGTGCAACATTTCCACTTCTGTGCAACATTTTTTAACCATAATCACAATTGCACTACCTTACATTTTATATACAGGCCTTAAGAACACTATTACACTATACATACACTTTATACAGGCCTTAATCACTACTGTTGAGAACTATTGTATGCAAAATTAATCACTATCAGAGTTACTGCAGAAAATTTGTGCAGGCAACTCTGAGCTGACATGACACAATCGTGGAGGAAGCTGGGATATACCGGGATTTGGCCGGGAATTTTACATCTTATGTGTTGGTTTTCAGACTGGAAGCCACTATGGACCCTCACAGGATAAAACACGATGACCCTAGTGTGTCATGCCAAGACTGGGATTCCATGAGATGACATTTTACAACTTTGGGATTTTTTTCCGGGATTTTTAGGAAAATTTTTCGAAAAATTTATTCCATCCATCATATAATCCTATGTTGCCCCATGAGAAGCATAGAAGCCTGGGCCTAGGCAAGTTGGTCCTGATATTTAAGATGACAGTGACAAGCCTCACTCATCCCTGAGTGGCATTACATGAACAGTAAACTACAACCATCCCTTGGATATAAACCTAAGCAGGCTCAATCCGATTGGAATGCCTTGATCACCCACTAAAGCACCAGGCTCCATAATCTGGTTATATGGTTACCACCCAGCATAGTAAATGGCTTCCTGGTGTACAGAAAACTGCTTGGCTTGTCACTCAGTGTAGAGTCACCGATAGGCAGAAGCAAGAGGAAAGAATGAGGGAAAGAACAACAGAAGAGGGAATATACTGTACTGTATTACAAATTATTTACATTTAGAGTAGCCATTCAGCAGAAATACACCAGATTACACTACTACTACTGCTATTACTACTACTACTCCAACTACCACTACCATATACCTCAACTTGCCCAACACTGTCTTCAGTAACCCATTTCATACATAGTTCAGTGGCAGAGCAATGCAATGCTACAGCTAGTTGTCCTTTCCACAGCACTTCTTTGTGATAAGCATCATATTCTAGTGTTTAACTATTGTTCAAACTCAAAAAATTCAAGATGCTGAGAATTTTTAAACCAAAATGAAGAGCATGGCATTATTTTAATAGGCTTTTCTTACAGCTCAGTTTTCAAGACTGGGAGTTGTCACTTTTAGACCAAATTAAAGTGAAATGAGTATAATATATTCTAATGTTTATTCTTACAAGATCATTATCAAGATGAGGGGCAGTTGAGGCCAAGTTCAAGAAAAGAGTATGGCTGCTTTTTTTTTTTTTTTTTTTTTTTTTAATGCAAGGAAGAAGAAACCATAGGCAAGGAGCCCGCACACCATTCCTTCCAAGAAAAAAAAATGCAAAAACAATACAAAAGAGAGCCAAATTCAAGATCCGTTCATTTCGAGATACCTGGACACACTGTGTTTGAAAGACTGGAGTTTATAGGTAGGCCTAAATTTGTCCTTTTGCAGCTTTTTTGTAACACAAAGGCAGAAACACAATACGACATCTACATCTTACCCATAACACTTCAGGACTAACATTATAGTCTAGAATTACTCTTGTTATGGATGATGAATGAAACTCTTGTTACAGCACAGGAATATGGCTGGAAAGAGAATTTTAGGCCAGGTTAGAGTAAAACCTGTATACTGCCATTTACAGTAGACTGCTTCATCATGGTCAATGGCTCAGCAAACATTCTAGCCCCTTGATGCCAGGATTCCAGGGGCCTGAATGGTGAGAATGGCAGTGTGGCTCATTCAACTGGGTGAACACTGGTTAGTATCTCATTCTATCAAGTTTTTTTCTGTCTCTCTGGACCCTACCTTGGGGTGAGAAAGGTGTGAATGATCCCAGTAACACATCAGCCACATATTCTTGCTCCTATAGCCAGTTTTCTAATAAAGGGTCATTCCCATGACTAACATGAAGATGTGGTTGCATGGACTTTGACAAACCTTAACTAGGGGTTAGGAATGAGTCCATTGTTACCATACTCTATCATCATCGATCATCCGGACCTCCTTTCCCATCCAAGGGCAGGTAACTTGGTCTAAATTTGCCATCCCTCCATCTTAAATGCTAAACTGTAATACTAGACAAATATCAAAATATAAGGCTGGTCACGAAGTGCTATGGGATGAATGTAGAGACAAACCACTGTCTTTCTACCAATAAGCTCTGTGAAATAACCCACAAATGAAAATATGAACCTAGTTATTGTAATGCACCTATAGTCAAACTAACCCTCTCAAACTGAATACACTTGGCCATCAACTATGTGAAAAGGAGCTAGGGATCTGTACCAAGTTGTTGCATGGAATCTTGACTTATAAGTAAGGAATGTTTCTCCCTGGTTACTAGTCAAAATTACCCACCCAATCTTACTACACCTGGCTGTAAATTAACAGAAAAGGGACAAGGGGTCAATGCTAGACAAGACTTTCTATACGAAATCTATCTATCTATCTATTGCCAGACGCCACAATCCCGTAAGGGGTGGCCATTTGACTTTGAGTTATTTGTTTTATGGGGAGGGGCACTAATCCTCCACCAACCCACTTGTTGACACGTAGGGAGAACGTATGGTTTGGCTATATGGTTACCACCCAGCGTAGTAAATGGTTTCTTGGCTTACAGGAAACTATTTGGCTTGTCACTCAATGTAAAAGCCACCTGTAAAGGAAAGAAAAGCAATAAGAAGTGACAGGATAGATGGGAGAAATATGAAGAGAGGAGGACAAGCACAGAAAAAGAATGATAAAGGCTAAGGAAGAAGTAGGCAGCTTTACATCAAGTGAGTGGATGATGGATTTTTATAATTTAATTTGTATCATCGTACCAAAGGCACCAACATCCTTGCATGGATCGGCCTTGGTCAGCTAATGGTGGTTCTCCACAATGCTTCATCAGCTTCAAGTCACTCCAGGCCCTAATTTACCAGCTCTAGTCACTGCGCCCTCATGCCCTAGTCACACCAGCCCCTTTTTCCTGACAGAAACCTACTCATTACGGCCACTACAGTAATACCTCGATATACGACACCCCTAGATGCGATACCCCGGCTTAACGATTGGGGTAGAAATACCACCATACCCCACCTAACGATGACCAAATCCTGGTTTAACGATGGGTTTTGATTTTTTTTTTTGATTTTGATGACATTTTAGACTAAAATTGTGTTTAGGTTGAGTTTTAAACAGTTTTTAGACTTTTATTAATGTGTTTTTGCCATCGGTGGGGTGAACATTATCATTTTGGGATACGGTTTACTAGGCTTGATTTTTCCAGAGTTATATTTGATGATTTTCTGATTTTATTAGTTGGTTTTAGTGAGTTATTTACAGGTGTTAGGCTTAAGCTAGCTTCCTTGACAGCTGTTAGGCCATTTAGATTGGCTTTAAACTTGTTTTGGGGTTCATTTGGGCTTGATTTTGGTGGAAACTCAAGGCTGAGAAAAGCTCCACAGCCTCATTCCCTCAATAAGACCATGACTAATGAGACTGGATCTGTACTGACCTTGATGGGATTCTGCTGGGGGTGAAGCCAGTGTCATCCAGGAAGGAGCTGTCTGCTGAGATGCATGGAAAGTCACCCATCAAGGATCTTCTCTTGCTGTTGTCAGGAACAGTGATGTGACGTGGTTATGACAAGATACTGAAATGTATACATCATATATTAGGATTTGAGAATAAAATAATGAGAAGGATTCTTGGGGTAAAGTGACAAGACAGAGTTACAAATGCAAGAGTAAGGGATATTACGAGAGTGGAACCAGTTAATGAATATGTGAGACTGTCTTGCTGGAAGTGGCTGGGGCACATATACAGAAAAGAAGGCAGTTTAATACAGGATGTGCCAGAGTGGATTGCTAAAGAAAGAAGAGGTAGAGGTAGGCCGAGGGAAACCTGGTTGAGGACAATGAAAAAAGAAACAGGAGAGGAGTGTTGGTGGGACCTGAAGGAGATGGCAAGAGACAAATATTGGTGGAGAGAGTTCATTGAGGCCCTATGCATCTCGTGGGGTGCCACAGAATATGATTGATTGATTGATTGATTAGTAAGAGATGTACTGGAAAGGCCCACACATCGAAACCATCCTCTCACACCCGAGACGAAAGTGTTGATACTATTAAGGTTCCTTGCGACTGGAAAAATGCAGCAGTGTAACTGTGATGACTTTGGACCATCGCAGCCATCAGTGAGCAATGTGATAACGGAAACACTCTGTGCTCTAACTGCTCCACACATTGTTAAGAGGTTTGTGAAGTTCCCCCATACAATCCCTGAACTACAAAGAACTGAAAGAAAATTCAGGTGAATTGCTGGCTTTCCTGGGGTAGCTGGTGTGATTGATGGGACTCACATACGAATTGTGGCACCAAACCAGTATGAAGAAGTGGGTATAACTTTAGAAGTAACCAACGTTACCGATTTTCATTATATTACGTCCCTGAATTATTCTAACCAAGACTTACCTTTTAAGGCTAGTTTGAGTTGGGGGAGCTAATTTTGTAGGGGTCGTCATATAGTGGCTTAGGTTAGGCTATCTCTCCTTATTCCTTCTTGCAATGCTTTTCACTTTACCACATTCACTGATGGAACTGGGACATGATAATGGTCTTTGGCTTCTTAGTCACATTCTATACCTGAAAGATTTGAGGAAAATTAGTCATGAAGAACATCATAATCCAAGTTACATTTCATCATAAACAAGACCAAGTCTACTAATACATAAAAAAATATACAGGAAAAAAACACAGCAATTTTTAAATTCGGAGGAGTGGGATGGGGTGAGTACTTGACTGTAAATCCATATTATATACGCTGGTGTTAGAGTTCTGAAGTATTGACTAATTCCCTATCAATGGTACTGCTATCTGGGTGACAATGCTACATCAGCTACATTTTGAGCTACAGAACAATAGCTGGCAATCTTTCCAATATTTACTATGGAAAAAAAAAAGGGGGGTAGGGGGGGAGCAGCACAGGAAGTCTTACTGTACATCCGTTGCAGCCTCTTGATAAAACCTTATGGATTAAACATATGGAAAATGAAATACAGTAGTCTTCCATATCAGCCAGTGATACTTTATAAAGATGCCTGTTGATGGTGGAAACCTTTATATTACTGGCATCCTGTGGTAAGCAGTGGCAACCATCACCCAATCATGCAGTCCTGCCTATTTCACAACAATGGGTGGTAACCATAAGCAAATAACATGGTGACGGTGCCCCTGTACATTGGATGGAGAGAGATAAAAGCAATGTCCATTAAAGAACAAAACCTCCACACTCTTCACTGCACCTTGCTGTGGCAAGGCACTTCTAGGGAACACTGGTTCATGGTGGTCCTGCAGAAGCAACTGCTTGCCTGTGGCTGATGGGTCTGCTCAGCCATACAGACGTTTCCTTTACTACTACAACTATAGTCTCTCAGGACAGATGAGGGTAGAAATCTTACTCAAAATTACAAAAGGGGGATTTTCCCCCTAAAATGAAGGTCAAAACTAATTAAAACACGGTATTTTGCATTGGAAACCATGAAAATAATAATAAAAGAAAACGTTGGTTACTTCTAAAAATTTACCAAGAAGTGTATGTGAATAGGAAAAATTACCACAGCATGAACATTCAGTTGGCGATTGAGAGTGAATATAAAATACTGGATGTGGTTGCAAGGTGGCCTGGATCAACACATGATGCCCGAATTTGGCAAGAAAGTGGACGAAATGAAACAGCATTCACGGTATTTCAGGGAGGCTGCAATGGATCGTGCAGCGTGGAGAGCCGCCCTTCTTCTTCTTCTTCTTCTTGTGACCTCTGTCACTTTGTATCGCTTCGTAGGTCCTCCTTTTCTTCTTGCTCCTTATCCTCTTCTCTTTTCTTGATCACACTTCAATTTTCGTAACATTTATGTTTATTTACTGTCCTTCTTGCTGTTGCCTTTTCTTCCAGCATTGTGTTAGAAATATTTTAGCAAACTTCATTATTCTCCCTGTTTCTTCCTTATCCCCATATAGTCCCAGTACTGTACAAATCACCCATCTTCTTCCTCAAGTCTTCTCTGCCATTCCTCCACTCCTATCACCGCTACTACTGATGCTATTAACTTCTCCCTTTGCTCTTTGCAGTTGTTGCATTCAACAATTAGGTGCTCTATTGTTTCTTTTATCCCCTCACAAAATTTGCAGTTCTTGTCCTGTTCCTCTCTATTTCTACCATTCACTTCCAGAGTACCTGTCCTAGCTTTAACTAACGGTCTACTTCCCCAGTCTCCTACATGCCAGTTTAGCCCTTCTGGTTTTTGCTTTCTTTTATACCATTTCAGAGTCACTTTTCCTGTTAACCCCACTTTCCATCTGTTCAATCCATTCTCTTCAATCTTTTTCTTAATTTGTTTGTCTTCTATATGGCTCCAAGCCTCTGCCAGGTTTTCTCTCCTCTTCCATCTGTTAATTTCTCTCCCCCATGATGATCTTGCCCCTCTTTCCTCCAGCACCCTCTTAGCCCATCTTTCCTCATTGAGTTTTTCTATTTTCTTTGTGAACCCCAATTTTCCTTTCACAATTCTTTCTTTGAATGTGCTCCAGCCCATGTCTCCCCTTATGGCTTCTACTGCCGTACTTCTTGGGATCCCCAGGCCCCATCTACCCACTATGTTTTGTACTTTTTCCAATTTCATGATATCTCCATCTCAGTAGTTTGTTATTTCAGATCCATAGGGACAATAAGGCACTGCTATTCCTTTCCACAGACTCTTACCCACATTATACTTGTTAATCACTCTACACCCTCCATTTATAATCATGCCTGCCATCTTCCGAGCTTTCCCTTCATTAATCTTTCTTTGTTTCTCCCCTCCTATTCCTTCCTTACTCACTTCTATACCTAAGTACGTATATTTATCTACTATTTCCATTACGTTGTTCCCCATCACCCACTGGTTCTTCTCCCTGTTATTAAATTCCATCACCTTGCATTTTCCTGCACTGAATCTTAGGTTCCATTCCCTTCCAAATCTGTCAGCTATTTCCATAAGATCTTCCGTGTCTTTCCTGTTTTCTGCCATGAGTACTACATCATCTGCATAAGCCAGGCATCCTAATTTCCAATCTCCAATCCTCACTCCTTTGCCTGATTTCCTGATTCTTACTAAAAGTTCTTCCAAGTAAATGTTGAACAACGTAGGCGACAACACAAAGCCTTGACGCACCCCGATGTTATTGTTAACCCACCCTGTGCTTATATTTCCTATTGAGAATTTCACCTTATTTTCTTCATACCATCTCTTTATTATTTCCACTATCTTGCCATCTACCCCAATATGTCTCAATAGTTTCAACAATTTACATCTATCAACAGTATCGTAAGCTTTTTCAAGGTCTAGAAATACTAGGTATAACTCTTTTCCTTGCTCCTTGTTCCTCTCTATGATTTCTTTCATTACAAAAACATTTTCAAGTTCACCCCTACCCTTCCTGAACCCACTCTGTTCCTCGCCCCATATTTTGTACTGTTCTGCCCATGATATTAGTTTTTCATTTATTATCATCCCAAACACCTTAGCTAATACATTCATGACACTAATGGGCCTATAGTTTTCAATTTCTTCCTTAGGTTTTCCTCCACCCTTATGTATGTGTCACCCTACTTCTTTTCCAGTCCTGTGGTACCTCCCCTTCCTCCAGGATACTATTAAACAGATTTGTCAATGCCTTTGTCAATTTTTCCCCACCATATTTAATAAGTTCACCTATTATTCCATCTGTTCCTCCTGTCTTTCCATTCTTGATTGCTGTAATAGCCTTTTCTACATCTTTCCTTTCTATCCTTACATTCCCCATTTCTTTGCTATCACTATATATCCAAATATTCTCTGTGGATTCTTCCTCATTGTCTTTTAGCATTACTTTCTTCCAGTATCCTTCTACAATGGATCTAATTTCTTCCTCATTTTCTGTTTCTTTACCCTTTATTTTTAACTTAATACACTGTTCTACATCCCTTTCTCCAAGGTTTCTCTTCAATCTTTTCCACCCTTCTCTTTCTCTTTCCCTTCGGGGCATATCATTTAGTTTTTGAGCTTGTTCTTCTTCCCACTTTCCTATTTTTCTACTGATTATTATCTTTGCTGTCTGTTTTGCCTCTGTGTATCTTTTCCATGCTCTTTCCCAGTCCTGTCTATATTGTTCTCCATGTTTTTTTATCATTTTTCCCCATTTTCTCTGTTCCCTGTTTTCCCTCTTCCTGTCTTCAATTGCTAGTTCTACTTCCCTGTCCCACCAGCTGGGCAGGTTGTATTTACGACGCTTAGAATAGAGAGCAACACGATGTGTTTACATTTTATCCATTTTATCGACATTCGTAAAGAATCATAATATATGATCAAATAGATGTTGTTTCTATATATATAAAGTAGTTTTTCATTTTTAAACTACATACTGATACTCTAAGGCTTTCTAATGGTAATTCATTAAATATATTAACAGATTCTTTGAGAGAGGTGAAGTCACTGAATGTACAGCGAGGTTGGATTTACTCACCTGGTACAGCGAGGTTGGATTTACTCACCTGGTTTACTCACCTGGTTGGCTACCCTACTACAATTAACAGTATGGCTAGGTAGGAATCTGCTTTTCAAGAAGTAGGGCAGCCCATACCTCCTGGCACGCCAGCCCCGTTTCCTATATACATCATCATCAGAATAGACTATTGATCAGAGGCTGAGTTTTGTGCCATATGCACGGTAGTTGCACTATTTGAAGGACTTCGAATTAGAGTCGTAGTTATTCAATATAGTCGAACAGGATGTGACCTAGTTGTGAGTGGAGGGACTTTTTAAATGATGCAACTGAGTCAGCGCTAACAGCATCATCTGAAAGAGAGTTCCAGAGGTCTATACATCTGATGCTGAAAAACCTGCGTCTACACTCGGCTGAAGTGCGGGGCTTGGCCACCTTGAATCTATGGCCCCTGGTGTGAGTTAACGAAGGAAGAGAAAAAAGCTCAGGCGGTGCAATTGGGGACTGGCGATGGAAGATTTTCCAGCATTTAATGAGGTCAGCTCTGATCAGTCTCTCTTTTACAGAGGAAATGGAAAATGTGAGTACGTTTAAGTACGTGGGTAGTGTGATGAGTAAGGATGGAGGTTTGGAGGGTGAAGTGCTTGAAAGGGTACAGCAGGGAAGGAAGGTTGCTGGTTCTTTGAAAGCAGTGATAAGAAACAGGGAAGTGAGCATGGAAGTGAAAAAGTTACTACATGACAGTATTGTGATACCAACTCTAACGTATGGAAGTGAAGCTTTGACGTTGTTGGAAGGACACAAGTCAAGTGTGAGAGCAGTGGAAATGAGTTATTTAAGAGGTGCCTGTGATGTCACATGGAGACACAGGCTGACGAATGAGGATATAAAGGAGCGTTGTGGTGTGGATGTGGATGTGATAGGAAGCGTTATGAGGAACACACTGAGGTGGTTTGGCCATGTGGAGAGAATGGAGGGTGAAAGACTGACGAAGAGAATGTATGTGAGTGGGATGGATGGGGGAAGAGGGAGGGGGAGGCCGAGGATGAGATGGAGGGATGGGATGGAGAGGTATATGAGAGAGGGGGGTGTGAGTTGGGAGCAGGGCAGTGAAATGGTGGGGGACAGGGCGACTTGGAGGCGATTTGTTTGTGGCCACCCCAAACGGGATTGAGGCGTCTGGCAATAGATAGATAGATTCTTTGTGTTGGTAACACTTCATGGTAGGAGCGAAATTACTACTAAGAGTCCTCCTAGGAGGAACTTTTAGAGGCAACTCTTATCTACAACTGGAACTCTGTGAACTCTTGAAGCTCCGAATCCCATCAGTCACCCTCTAACCGAGAAAGGGGGAGGTCGCAGGTGCTGTGTGTATATTAACTCAGTGATAGAATTATAGTGTGTAAACAGCTTTCCCGTCTTCTTGAGGTACAGAAGGGTAAGCGAGGATACTGTTCATTCGTTCTTTGATAGCTACGAGTTCTCTCCGCTGCGCCAAATCGTCTGTATTAATCTGAAAAAGTAAAGATGCGCTGTGGTGTTGATGTGGATGCGCTGGAGGGTGTTGGGAGAGGTACCTTGAGATGGTTTGGCCATGTGCAAGGAAGACTGAGAGATTACCTATAGTTCTTCCATCTTAACTTGGCCCAGGTTTTCGTCCCTTTGTAGCTTATTTCATGTAGCTCAGTGGCAGGAAAATATAATACAGTACTACGGTTCTACGTACGTTCCTACCATGATCTATCTTTCTATCCATTGCCAGACGCCATAATCCCGTAATGGGTGGCCATTTGACTTTGAGTTATTTGTTTTACGGGGAGGGGCACTAACCCTCCACCAACCCACTTGTTGACACGTAGGGAGCACGTATGGTTTGGTTATATGGTTACCACCCAGCGTTGTGAATGGTTTCTTGGCTTACAGGAAACCATTTGGCTTGTCACTCAATGTAAAGCCACCTGCAAAGGAAAGCAAAGCAATAAGAAGTGACAGGAAAGATGCGAGAAATAGGAAGAGAGGAGGGGAGGCACAGAAAAAGAATGATAAAGGCTAAGGAAGAAGTAGGCAGCATTACATCAAGTGAGTGGATGATGGTCGCCACCACCTACCACCACCTACCATGATGCTTGTTATTTATTTATTTATTTTACGCGTCGTATTCTGGTATTCGTATTGCTACAACTCAGAACTGAAGACAGAGACAGTAATATTAGGACAAGTTAGAGTGAAAGGAGTATAAGAGAGTGTATGTGAGTTAGGTGGAGAGACGAGTAGTGGGAGACCGAGAATAATGAGGTGGAGGGATGCGGTGGAGAGGTATATGAACGATGCTGGTGTGAGTTGAAGGAGAGGCAGCCTGATGATGCATGACAGGGTAACATGGAGGCAGTTTGTTTGTGGTCACCCCTCCAGAGATTAGTTTTAGATTAAGAAAGAGCACCGAGATATAAATACATCCATAGTAGCGAGTCAATTGATTTTTCTTTTCTGTTGCTCTGTAAGGTCTTCTCTCAGCTTAACATAATCCTGGAGTTTTTCCTTGAATATATATCTTTATTAATCTATGCTACGTTCAGTGTAGGGTCGGACCTTACAGTCGGAGGGAGAGTGATAGCCAGAATTAACTTCCATGCTGACGAGGTGCCAGTGGGAGATGGGTGTCCGTAGGAGGGATGATGCATATGAAAGTGGAGAAATATGAGGGAGAGTGAAAGGCAGAATTAACTACCACATGCTGGCAAAGTACATCTGGGTATGGGATGGGTGTGTAGGGAGTGTGATGTTTGTGAAAGTGGAAATATTGTAAAGTATTGGTTATGTTTATGTGTCAGTGTGTGTGTATGTCATTGGTAGAAGTAATATGGTGTGAATATATGTAAGTATATATTATCTTTATTGATAGACAGTGGGTGATTCTGTACTTAGGAAATAAGAGGCTTTATGAAATGTTGATATACATATTTAGACACCACGTTATGGAGATGGTTTGTGTAATATCCTACAGAGACACACAGCCACACCTCCATACACAGGCACACCTTCATACACAGCCACACCTCCACACACACACACACACACACACACACACACACACCGCTCGCTGGTGCAGTGGTAACGCTCTCGCTTGCCAACTGGTGGACGGGAGTTCGCGCCTCGCTCAGGTTGCGAAAAGTTTCACTGACGAAGTGGGTGGTTACTGTCCCCCTTGAGCAAGGGGACGGGTGTGTGCGTGTGTGAAGGTCACAGCCTTGCCCTTAGATCGGACTATATGAGCTCTCAGCTCCCTTCCGGGAGGGTAAAAGCTGACGATCACGACCATCAAGTGATCCTGACCGACCCGGTTAATTACATGCTAAGAAGGATAATAACATCATTCATTAGACCAACCCTGGAATATGCATCAGTAGTGTGGAGTCCTCATCTCAAAAAACACATAGACAAGATTGAAAAAGTTCAAAGGGCCGCTACAAGATGGATACCAAGCTTAAGGGACCTAAGCTACGAAGAAAGACTAAATAAACTGAATCTACCAACACTACAGGAAAGAAGGAAAAGAGGTGACATGATAATGCTATATAAGTGCATATCAGGGAAGGAGAAAATAGACATAAATAATTTCTTAACATATGGAGAAGCATCAACAAGAGGACACTGCAAAAAACTGCATAAGAAGAGAGGTGATAAAGACGTAAGGAAATTCAGTTTCCCAAACAGAGCAATTGATCAATGGAATGCACTACGGAATGAAATAGTGTGTGCCAAAACAATTCACAAATTTAAGGATATGTACGATAAATATGGTTTAAGACACGGGACAGTACGAGCTTGACTCATTCCTGTAAAGATACAATTAGGTAAGAACACACACACACACACACACACACACACACACACACACACACACACACACACACACACACACACAGCCTCTTCCCTTCAGTAGAGCTTCACCCATCTTAGGAGAAATCTCTAGACGCTGGCAGGAGTAGAGGAGACTGTTGACAACCCAGTTACCCTGAGCCAATTATAATCATCAGGTTGTAGCAGTTAAATAATAATAATAATAATAATAATAATAATAATGATAATAAGAAGGTGTCATGATGTTGAATAAGTAAAGAATTTTCACATAAAACCATCACTGATATTATGCACCTGTACTGATGGATGAGTAAATGGGGAGTGTGTCGTCCTGTCTCGGCTACCTCCCTTTCCTTGGGGGAAGCAGCCTAGGTATATAGGTAGATAGATAGAATGATGTGTTGATTTTACCTGTATGATATCTTAATTAGGAACTCAAAATGTGGCATGCAGGCTAATAAATCCGATCCCTGCTAGTCTTACATTAGTGACCGTCAAAAACTGAGGTCTTTAATTCTCCTTTGGTCTCATAGTTTTAAGATTAAGGACTAAATTAAGACGAAGTATTGAAGGAGTCTGTATTATTTCTGTGTATTTTTTTTTATGCAAGGAAGAATGAACCCAAGGCCATTTTTCCTGGATACCTCTATGACAGGTTTCCCTCATTTATTTATACAGTTTTCTTATTTTGTTTTAATTTTCATTACATTTTTCCTGATGTTCTCTGCGTGTTCCTCTCCGCCAAATTCCTAACAGTAAGTGCTAGCAATACAATATACTAACACTATTTCAATTTTCAGAGAGAAGGAACCAAAGGCTGAACACAAACGCAAGATAGTCAAACAAGCAAGCCAACGTCAAGACCATGCTGTACCTGGACACACAGCGTTAGAAAAATGGAGGTCGAAGGCAGAGGGAGATGCACACCAGAATTTTGGCAATGCAGGTGAGTAATTACAAGACATGTAGTATTTTTCCACATCATTTCATCAACTCCCCCACCTCTCTCTTTCTCTCCCACACACACACACACACACACACACACACACACACACACACACACACACACACACACACACACACACACACACACACACACACACACACACACACACACACACACACACACACACACACATTACATTAACCCTTCCACTACAGTGAGGAGATGGAAGGAGCACTTTGAGGATTTGTTGAATGTAGAGGGTGACAACAGTGCGAGTATAAGTGGTTGGGGAATGGCTGGGAGAAGGAGAGATGAGAGGAGGGAGGAAGAGATCAGTAGGGCGGAAATAGTGGAAGCAATGAAGAAGATCATTACCTACAGTAAGATATTCACGGAAGAGATAGGCGCAGCGTGTGAGGTGGTTTGTGGAGTGAGGAGATGCAAGGATGTGCAAGGGACAGCATGGTGGAATGATGAGGTGAAACGAGCCGTGGAACAAAAGAAGAAGGCATATAGTGAATGGTTAGCGAGGAGAGGTAGGGGAGAAGATGAGAGAGAGAAGAGAGAGATATATGTGAGCAGGAGAAGGGAGGTGAAGAGACTGGTAGTAGTAGTAATTGATTTCCCCCCCCCCTGTTAGAGAAGGTGGGGGGGGCTGGGCCACCTCGTAGCCCAGTTGCGGTAATGTTCATTTAGTAGTTACATCGGAGGGGGTTTTGACTTAACTAGGTTGATTAAAAGATGCGGGGTGTTGGATGTGGCGTTATGGATGATGGATGTGGCTGTGTTGCTTAGTGTTTGAACAGGTGTGGCGAGAGGGGAGGTGGGTGTTATATCGGGGTAGGGGTAAGCGGCGCCACCTCTGATGGTGGCTGTTGCTCTGCATTTAATTATGTAGTGTAACAGGGGGAAGGGGGCGTCTGTTCTGCAGTAGCTGCAGATTGCGTTTCTGATGTTATTGATTACTAGATCGCGTGATAAGTAGCCGAGGCGGAGGCGGTGTATGTAGGTGAGAAGTCTGTTGGGTGTATGTGTGGGTAGCGGTATTTGTTTATATTTTGTTGCACTAGCGTACCAGATGGCGGAAGTGGAGCCTTGGTTGACATGGTATTCATGTTCTTGTTTTGTGAGAGTGGGTGTTATCGTTTTTGTCGTGTTTTGTTTGTGTTATGGTCGGTGGTATGTGTATATCTATCTGTGGGTGCGTAAGGGCGTGTTTGGCTGCACGGTCTGCTCGTTCGTTGCCGTGTATGTTTACATGGCTGGGGATCCAGTCTGTTCTGCCTGATTGTGCGATGTTGTGTGCTGTGTTGTTTATTGTGGAGATGATGTGTCTGTTGTTGCGGTGTTTATGTTTGCGTAGTGTTTGTATGGCGGAGAGAGAGTCTGTGTGTATGTTTATGTGCGCTTGTGTATTTGTTGCGTTAGCGTCTGACAGCGCCTCCGCAATGGCTACTAGTTCTGCTTGCAGGGTGGATGCTCCGTCAGAGATTCTTGCAGCGAATTCTTTTTCATTGCTGATGAATGCAGCTGCAGCTTTCGGTTGTTCTACAGAACCATCTGTATAGTAGTTTACTGTGTTTCGGTCTGTGATTGTCGCAGTTCTTTCTAGCGCTTCTTGGCGTAGTAGTTGTGGGAGTGTGGTTTTTTTCCCTGTGATTTTTGGGGTGAGGAGTCTGTATGGTGGGGGGGTCCATGGGGGGGGTTCTTTATATTCCGGTATCGGGGTGTCGGGCTGTTGTGTGATTTTGTTTGTGGCGTTGTATTTCCTAATGGCCCGAATTGTGCAGTGTGTCCAGCTTTTATTTAGGAGAGTGGGGTGTCTGATCAGCTCTGCTTTGATTTGTTTTATAGGGGTAAGGTCTGAAGCACTGTGAGCTAGCTTAGCAGCTATGCATACTACACGTGCTTGTATTCTGTTTTGTAATGATTCGATACCGCATTCCATTCGTAGGTTGACGAGACGAGTCCAAGGTGGGGCGTTTGTTATCGCACGTAGTGCATTATTCTGGATTATCTCTAACTTTTCTGTTAGTTGTGATTCTATGGTTATTAGTGCAGGGGCGGCGTAGTCTACGAGGGAACGGATAGCTTGGATGTAGAAGAGTCTTAGTACTCGATGTGTTGCTCCCATTCCTCTGCCAGCTAACGCTCTGAGTGCGTTTGTTCTTATTTTTGTTCTTTCCCTGAGGTAGCTTATTTCTTGTCTGAATCTGAGGTTGGTATCTAGCCAGACTCCTAGGTACATGTGGGTGGTGACGTAGTCGATAGGTGTGGTATCAAGGTATAGTTGTTGTTGTGGTGTGTTCATACCGAAGGGGAGTGCTTTGGTTTTGTTTATGTTTATTTTAAAGCCAAGGTTTTTGCAGGCGGAATTTAAGCGTGTCAAGGCGGTTTGGGCTTTAGTGTGATAGGGGCCCTTGTTTATGATGATTGCTAGGTCGTCTGCGTAAGTGAATATTTTGACGTTGGGGCCTAGGTCTATTTCTAGGAGGCGTTCAATTAGTGTGTTAAAGAGGGTGGGGCTGATTATACTTCCCTGAGGAGTGCCGTTGGTGTGTTTGTGGAGTGATGATGTGGTGCCGTGGAAACGCACCATCGCTTCTCTGTTTGTGAAGAAGTTTTCTATCCACTGTAGGAGCTTGCCTCCTATTCCTTTGCGGGCTAGGGCATCTAGTATTGATTCGGGGCAGGCTAGTTCGAAAGCCTTCTCTAAGTCTATAAAAATAGCTAGTCCCCTCCTTCCTCTCAGTTCGGTGAGTAGTGTTGCGAGGCATTCGCTCGTTCCCCTGCCGCTGGTGTAGGCGAATATATGATCGTGGGGTGTGGGTGTGCACCACTGTAGTCGTCGTAAAATCATTCTTTCAGCTGTTTTGCTGAGACAGCTTAGTAGGGAGATGGGCCTGTATGAGCCTGGGTTTTGGCACGGGGGTGATGAGTGCCTGTTTCCAAGTTGTTGGGAGTTGTCCTGCTTTCCAGGAATGGTTAATTAGGTTCAGTATGGCGGCTTTTGCAATGGGGCCTGCGTGTCTTATCATAGAGTAAGTGATGCCATCCTTACGAGGGGCAGTGTCTTGGCTTGTTTTCAGTGCATTTTCAAGTTCGTTCATTGTGAATGGGCAGTCGGCTGGATGCTGTTTTTGCTTCTCCCTGTTAATTAGGTGTCTTCTTTCATTATGCAGTAATTCCTGGCGCCGTCTTGTGGCATCTGGGAGATGTCTTGGGGAAGTGTTGTTTGCAAAGTTTAGTGCTATTCTTTCAGCTTCTTCTTGTGGGTTGGGGTGGGATGTGGGTCTGTTGGGGGTTGATCCTGACACTGCTCTGAGTTTTTTCCATAATGCCCCAGTGCTGCTGCTTGCATTAAGGGAACTGCACCACTCTAACCACCTTTTTTCCTTGAGGAATGAAGTCACAATATGTACAGTGAAGTTGGATGGTGAGGATATGGAGAATGTGAGTGCATTCAAGTACTTGGGTAGCGTGATGAGTAAGGATGGAACTTTGGGGGATGAAGTACGTGAAAGGGTACAGCAGGGAAGGAAGGTTGTTGGTTCACTGAAAGCAGTGATGAGAAATAGGGAGGTGAGTATGGAAGTTAAGAAGTCACTGCATGATAGTATTGTGATCCCTACCCTGACGTATGGAAGCGAGGCGTCGACCTTGCAAGAGGGGAACAAGTCAAGAGTGAGAGCAGTGGAAATGAGTTACTTAAGAGGAGCATGTGGAGTGACATGGAGGGACAGGTTGACGAATGAAGAAGTGGAGGAACGTTGTGGGGTGGATGTGGATGTGGTTGAGAAGATTAGGAGAAATACACTGAGGTGGTTTGGACATGTGGAGAGAATGGAGAATGAAAGACTGACTAAGAGGGTGTATTTTTAGAATTTAGACAGTTTATTGAGGCAAACAGTTATACATACATATACGTATACAGGTATATCTATATATTACATTATCACCTCAAAAGGATGAGGACGCTGAGCTACTCTTCACCCTACTCCGAGATATTACATACTAACATAAGAACATAATGTAATTTTCACCCTGCTCTGAGATATTACATAAGAGCATAATGTAGTCTTCACCCTACTCAGATATTTTGTTCAGTTACTCTTACATCACAATATAGCAATGTCTACTTAAGTATGTGTTTGATGTTTTTACAATTCAGTATACTTCCTATTTTATCGTTATTAAACATCCAAACGACTTGTTCGGTCACTGAGTCTACAGCAGGATTTCTAAACTGCGCTAATTTTGAGCAGTGAAGTACATAGTGTTGCAGGGTGTGGGCTCTGGGTTCATTACGCAGTCTGCAGCACGTTTTATGATCTGGCGTATCCACTTCACTTTGTCACTTCGTCATAGAAAAGTGGGGGGAAAGAAGAGAGAGAGACTGGAAGAGATTAAGTGGGGAAATATGAAAGACAGTCGGAGGTATAAAGATTGGGGGCCGTCCCCATTGCTGTGGCTTAGTTTTTATTTTTTGTGTATGCTGTGTTCCTGTTGGTCCTATACAGCGGTCACTCTGTGTATGTGCAGACAAGGGTAGATATATCGATGAAGGTGAAGAGCCATAGTTTGTACCCCCGGGGCTACTAAGGGTGGTGCCTGTCTCTGTGGCATTGGTGGGTTCTGCTGTCTTGGTGGGTTGCTGCTCTCTATTTCACAGGCTCTATAGTCATGGAAAGGAGGAGTTTTAGTATTAGAGAAAATGGGGGGGGGGGAAGGATAGAAAGTATCTTTCCTCCCCATGGCATTCACCAGGGTGCACGAGGCATAGGCTGTGCGTGGGCAATGTCTATTCCCAACCCACTCCACGTTCACGACCCCGACATGAGATGTGACAGCTCCTTACATTTTGGTTTCAGGAGCTAGCGCAACGGACGACGGAGTGCATTCACTCAGGAGTGGGCAGGGAATGAGTGTGCAGTGCAACTGTCTCCTGACAGTAGTGGTGGTCTGGTGCGGTCAGTTCAAGGTCGGCAGGTGTATGGGATATAGGGTAACATGATCTTTCGCTTCGTTGCTGCCGTTTGTATTATTAGTTATTATATATAATGAGAGGGGTTGTCGTTAGAGGGACGTATATATTGGGTTTGGTGGCGGTCTATTTCTGTTTAAGAGGGAGCTGGGGAACCAATTATGCATCCTCCCGTATTCTTTGTTGGTGATGTCCTCGTAATTTGGGTCTCTGGTCTCTTCTAGTTTTTGCCAGATTTTTTCTGCCCTCTTGTGCATCCGGATGTTTAGTGCAGCTATTTTGTGCATGCTGTGTAATTGTTCTGTGATATAGTTGAAGTGGTGATGGTCGTTTTCGACAAATCTCAGAGCTTTGTTTAATACTCTTTGTAGTTTTAGTTTTTGGGTGTTTGATATGGTGTCCAGTGGCACAGGAGGGTATTCTAGCAAAGGGAGAATGTAGGCTTTAACGAGGTGGCTTTTTATTTGTCTATTTAGCGTTTTAAAACGGTGGAGGGTGGGCAGTGCTGCCTTCCCCTTGCATATTCGTTCCCTTACATGTTTTGTGATCCCGGCCTGAGTTATTGTGAGGCCTAACAGGCTTCCCTCATTGCTTGTGTTTAGTAGCTCACCATCCACAATGATTTCTTCCATGTATTTTTGTGCCAATGAAATTATTTTAAATTTCTGTTGATTAGTCCTGATCTTCCATCGTTTCTCATAATCACTGATTCTGGTGATTTCTCTGGCTACTTTGCTGGCCATCATGAGTTTGGACCGTCCTTGGTAAGTCACTATTTGAGTCACATCGTCAGCATACATTATGCCTAGGCAGTCTGGAGGTGGGGGGTTGTCTCTAGTGTACAGAATGTATAGGGTGGGGGAGAGGACGCTCCCTTGTGCCACCCCACTGTCGAGCTGTATAACGTCGCCTAACTGATCCCTGTGTCTAATTCTCGTGGTGCGGTCAGTCTCAAAGTCGCATAAAAACTTCTCGAGGATGGTAGGGAGTTCTAGTTGTAATAGTTTGTATTTGAGTCCTTCATGCCAGACCTTGTCAAAGGCCTTGCTTACGTCTCTGAGGACGAGACAGCACTGTTCCCCTCTCGACAGGGTCTGGGCGATAGTCTCGTAAGTCAGGGCTATGGCTTTGTTTGTGTCTTTTTGTGGTCTGAAGCCGTACTGTCTGGGGTTATGAAGTCTGTTTGTCTCTAGGTAAAGTCGGAGTCTTCTGTTGATGATCCTTTCAAGCAGTTTTCCTGGTACTTCGAGCAGTGAGATTGGTCTATAGTTCTCGGGTGTCGTGTCAGTCTTTCCTGGCTTAGGTATCATTACTATTACGGCTTCTTTAAGTTTGTCAGGGAAGTATCCCGCGGACAGGGAGGCGTTGAAAATGTCGATGAGTCTTTCTATCATGGAGTGTGAGCATTCCATGATAACTTGTTTGTTAATGCCGGTCAGTCCTGGGGCCGTGTTCTTCGTTTTTGTGACTACTGTCTTAAGTTCGTCTACTGTGATTCGTCTAGTGAGAAGGTTGTTCGTTAGTCTGGAGAAGTCTGCTGTGTCATGGGGAGGATTCTGTCTCTGTTGTCCTTGAGGAAGTGAAGGACCATTCGTTCGTTGTCCTCGTCAAAATCGTCATTTTCGTCGTCAGATATTTGAAAAATGTCACGCCATAGGTTGGTAAAAAGAGTCAGTTGTCCTTGGGTATCATGTATTTTACGTCCTCGGCGGTCAATCAGATAAGGGGTGGGTCGTTTGTCTGTTCCTTTGAGAAGACGTACTTCTCGCCAGAACTTGGTTGGGTCAGGATATTTCTCTGTCAGCTGGGTGATTTTAAGGTTCCATTGGTCATTGCAGAGCTGTCTGCACAGTGTCTGTATGTCTCTTTGAAGCTGTCGATATTCTTGGTATTGGTCGTATGTCAGTCCCTGTCGTTCAGCAAGGTTGTGCAGTCTTGTATAGTGAGTCTGGAGTACATGCAGTTCTGGGGAAGGTCTTTGTGCTCTAATAATTTTAAATGTTGTTTTAGGGATAGCAGTTTCAATGCCACTATCCACTGCTTTAAGCCACTGCTCAAGTGCAGTGTCTATGTGTTCCAGAGTCTGATTGTCAAGGGAGGGGATGTCAGGGAGGGAGGCGTCAGAGATCCTTCTGAAAAGGTCCCAGTCAGCTTGTCTGTAGTTGAGTCTGGGTGTGGCAGGGATATGTATAGGTGAGGTGGAGATGGTGAATACGATGGGTATGTGATCTGATGAAGTTAGAGGGCCGGGTTGAGAGAAGGTGTGATGATGGGCACGGTTGTTGGTGATGATGATATCAGGTGATGTGGCACTATTATGGCGGATTAAGGTTGGGAAGTTGGGGCCAGTATGCAGTGCTGTGCCTGCGTTAATGAATGTCATTAGGTTTCGTCCTACTGTATTGTCATAATTGTCTCCCAAGGCTGGATGTTTGGCATTTAGGTCGCCCAGTATGTATACAGGGTCGTTGTCATAGAGTAGTTTGTGAAAGTCGGGGAAGGGTAGGAAAGGTCGTCGTGGGGGAATGTACGTCGTTGCTAGTTTAAGTGGTCCTGTCGTGGTTTGCAGCGTGATTGAGAGCATGTCTGTAATGTAGTCATCGTCTAGTCTGTATGTCAGTCCGTGTCTGATGGCTATAGCTGAGCCATCGCCGTTCTCACCACTGGTGTTACGTTTGTGGACAGTGTAGCCATAGATTTTTATACTGTCACTGTCTTCAACTCCGTGGCTGTTGATGAGAACGACGTCAGGTGCTATAGTTTGGTAGATCGTCGTTAGAGTTCGTTTGTTTGTCGGCCAGTGGAGGACGTTATGTTGAATTACTCTAATCGTTTCCATTTATTTGTTAACAGTACGAGTAGGGTTTCTTCTAAGTCTGTCAGTGCGGAGGAATACACTATGGCATTTGTTGAAGAAGCCGGGTTTCGCAACCTTGAACTGGCACGAGTTGATATCAACCCTTTGCTGGATGAACAGACTGTACACGTACTTTGTTGAAAGGTTGTCATTGCCGTATTCGATTTTTACATGTGATGCGATTGTTAGCGCTGCTATTTGTTGCCTATCTAGTTTTGTTTTATTTTCCTGGAGGGATTCGGGGCTGTAGATTATTACTCCTCCTAGTTCACTGGCACTGTCTTCTTCTTCGTCGGTCTCTTCGTCTTCCTCTGAAGTGGAGGCATCGGTTATATACTCTGTGTTCTGTGACGGTAGAGTAGCGTTAGAAGTGGCGTTTTCTGCCTTAGAGGGCGATGGTGGGGTCGGGTTTTCATCACTGATTGATTCAGCTGTTACCTGGGTGGGGGGTTGCGATTGGGTGGCGATGGGGGGATTCCCCATCAGTTCATTGTCGGTGATTGCTGATTCTGAGGGCGTGGTGAGGGTTGAAGACTCAGTCTGGAAGGCGGGGAGTAGAGGGGAGGCAGTAGGGGGTGTGGTGGTAACTGCATTGGTTTTGTTTAGGATAGCTTTAGAGGGTGGGTTGCTTGGGGCCTTGACAGGTGGAATTCCATTGTCTTGGAACAGTTTATTTAGGTGAGTAGCATAAGTCCCAGGGTATGTTGCATTAAGCATATGTGCTTCATACATGCAGTACAGAATAGTACTGGGCGGGACTGTGAGGCTTGGTAGGGGTGAGTTAGTGGTAGTGCTGTTGCTGTTGATTGTTGTTGCAGCGGCTGTACTGTAAGTTCTTGATTGTCCAGCTTGCTGTTCAGGCAACTGGGCAATAGACTTTCTCTTCTCCTGCACCGCTTTTTTCCTTATAGGGCAGGACATGGCAGTTGCTCCATGTTCACCATCACAGTTAACACATTTTTTTGTGCTTGAGGTACACTGTGTGTACTTGTGCTCTGTGCTGGCACAGAGGGAGCATACTTTGTACTCTCGAGGTTTGGGGCAGTCCTTTACCAAGCGTCCATCGACTGCATAGCACTTGTAGCAGGTCAAGATCGGGATAAATTGTTCTTGTTCAATTTGGTAGTGAGGAATGCTGAGGTAGAACAGTTTAAGTCCTGCCTCAGTTGCTTTCTTTGCCTGCGCAATCTGTTTGAATGTTACTTTGATGTTGTGAGAGCGTGGAAACTTGTAGATGTTCTCCACGTCTCCCTCCCGAATGAAGGTGTTGTTGCAGGTTATTTCTTGTATGATATCATCCTCATTGTTGTCGTAGATGATGTTGTCTACGTTTCTTAGGATGACGGATTTACGTGAGCGCAGTTGTGGGGGAAGGGGACTCCCTTCTCCACTCGCCTCGTGACTGCTCGCTCCGTTTTCTAGCTCGCCTCCATCCTCGCTCTCATTTTCGCTTCTACTTCCATTATCACTTTCATTCCCACTCTGCTGAACTGGGTTGGTAGCACCCATAGAACTTTGATTTACTGGCGTGTTGGATGATTGTGTCGTACCGCGGCTAGATATCGGAATGGCTGTAAAATCATCTGAGCCGTCCTCGCCATCACCATCATCATCATCATCATCTGTTTCATGTACTGGGTATGCCCTACGCACATTCTTATTATCCTTAGTGGTGAGGCAAGATTCGGGGATTACTCGCACACGATCAACATGAAGGGTGGAGACAGTTCCATCCTTCACACGTCGTACTTTAATTACAACATCACTAACACGCTCCGTGACTCTGTATGGTCCTGCATAGAGAGGCTGTAACTTCTTAGCAACTCCCCGTTTAGGAATCGTGCGTACGTACACTCTGTCTCCTGCCTTGATCGGTTTTACTACAGCCTTTTTAGCCCTGTAATTCTCATTCTCCGTACTAGCCCGGTCCAAGTACAATTGACATCTTTGAAATACTTTAGTGGCCATGGCTGCTAGCATATGTTTCGCATCATCTACATTGTAATGAGGTTGAGTCTCATGTATCGTTTCATAGGGTACTTGTGGGTCTCTCAGGTACAACAGGAAATAGGGCGAGTCCCTGATCGACCTATTATACCCTGAATTATAAGCCATGCATGCCAAATGTATCATTCGGTGCCGATGGTTTGCATTACTGTCGATCATCGTACGTAAGATTTGAATGACAGTTCCGTTCACTCTTTCTACTAATCCATTCGCAGAAGGGTGATACGGAGTCGTAGTGACGTGCTTCAATTTCAATATTTCCGCAATGCCGCGCAAAGGTAGCATTCACGAACTCTGTTCCTTGGTCCGTGACCAATTGTTGAGGAGTTCCGTGAACGCAAACAACTCGCTCTACAAACGCACGAGCTACCTCTTCCGCCGTCTTTGTTTTCAGTGGCTCAGCAATAAGAAATCTGGTTAATGTATCTACTACCGTAAGAACGTATTTATGTCCAGCCTCAGACATGTTCAACGGTCCTATAATATCCATATGGACCCGGTACCAAGGTGCCGGCACATCTGGGTACCTCTTAGAAGTAATGCACTGTGTGCAGTGCCGACACAAGTTAGTGATATCCTTGACCATAGTTGGCACAATATGCAAATCTTTTGGCGCGCGCAATAGTTACCTTGACCCCACCATGTCCTGACAGTGGCAAATGATGGGCTAAGTGTAGGGCTGCTGGCACACTTTGTTCAGGTACAACCACCTGTAATACATCATTGTCCTCGTACGCACGAGGCTCGGTCCTATACAACAGACCATCCTGGCGGAGAGAGAACTGTTCAACCGGGGCAGCCAGTTTGGGGGCCTGAGGGACTTCTCCGCGAAGATACCGCTTCAATGATCCCCAAACCGGATGCGCATCTTGCTGCTTCCGCAGTTCGTCAAGATTCCAGCTAACAGTGTCTGTATCGGTCACGCCCCTCGTAACAGCTATAAGTTCTATATCTTCGTCTTGCTCTCTGCGAAGACGTGACAAGGCGTAAGCCACTCGGTTCTGGTGTCCTGGCAGGTAGGATACCTCTAAGTCGTATTCGGCAACCTGTATCTGCCATCTAGCTATTCTGCCAGAAAGCTCCTTCACATTAAAGAGCCACGTGAGGGGTCGGTGATCCGTCTGCACAATCACTTTGTATCCCAAGACAAGAGGCCGATTTATCCGCAATCCGTACACAATACTTAAGGCTTCTTGCTCGATAGTGGCATAATTAAGCTCAGCTTTATTTAATGCTCTACTAAAATATGTCAACGGTCTAAGGTGTCCATCCTCATCTTCCTGTTGTAATACCCCACCTATCGCAGTACCACTCGCGTCAGTTGTCAGATAGAATGGTTTATCAAAGGAGGGAAACTTGAGTACGATGTCGTCAGTAAGCTTACTTTTCAGACTTCTAAAAGCTTGATCAGCCTCATCGTTCCACTCGATTTTTTGTTTACTGTTTTTCACTTCCTGCTTTCCACGAGTCAATTTTGTGAGAGGCAGAGCAATCTTAGCATAGTCACTTATGAATCTACGGTAATAATTAACTAACCCTAAGAACGATTGAGTTCCTTCAGTGTCTTAGGAACAGCAATTTCCCTTATGGCTCGGACTTTATCCGGTTGGGGCCGCAAGCCTTCTGCAGAAATTATGTGTCCTAGGTAAGACACTTCATCCTTGAAAAAACTGCACTTCTCTAACTTAAGAGTAAGTTGAGCTTCCTTAAGTCTGGCAAGGACCTCATCTAGGTTCTGTACATGTGAATCAAAATCCTCACCATAGACAATTATGTCATCCAGGTAAGTATGGCTGATACGCCCTGTCAGTCCTATCAGGACTTCGTTAACGATCCTTTGGAACGCAGCAGGGGCATCTTTTAAGCCAAACGGTAGACTATTATATTCCCAATGACCGTCTGGTGAGGAAAATGCGGTCAGCGGTCGTGACGCCTCATCCAGAGGGATCTGATGGTATCCTTGCCTCAAATCCAAGCTACTGAATACAGTATTTTCTCCTAACTGGGAAAGAATTTGTGCAATGTTTGGCAATGGGAAGGGGTCTGATGTTATCTGCTTATTCAAATGGCGAAAATCGAGACAAATTCTTAGTCCACCATCCTTCTTGGCCACCGGGACCAAGGGTGAACAATATGGTGATCTAGAAGGACGTATTATATTTTGCTCCCTTAGTTCATTTAGCTGTTGCCTAAGAGTTTCGTGATACTTAACCGGTACCTTATAAGGACGACGGTTTACAACCGGTCCTGTAGCACAGATGTGATGGAGGAAATAAGGTGTAATATTCAGTGGTTCATCAGGCAAGGCAAACACTTGAGGATGCTTTCGCACTAGACGTTTGAGAGCATCATTCTCCTTAGTCTCCGGTGGACATAACTCATCTACTTTTAGAAAGAGCTTAGTTAATCTCCCTTCTCCCTGTGTCACACCAGTTATTTGCCCTTGCTCATCCTCCTGATCCTCGTCCCACATTATCTCCTCAAACGGTTCTATTGTCCCCACCCTGTACCTGCCAGATATACTGACCCGGTCAGGGGTGGCGTTAGTGTAGGCAACATAAACCCTGGACTTTCCTCCCGCCTCGTCCGGGACCATCTGTACAATCCCTGGCCACAGCATAGCAGCGAAAGTACTACCAGGATTAGGTGAGAATAACCCAAAGGACCATCCTGAAATTTCAGTCTCTAACGAGATCATTCCACTTGTGAACGGATCAATCACGACTGTCTCACTCGTCATACAACGCCCAGAGATATACTACTGGTCATCTGATCAGCCGGTTTCAACTACATGCAAGGAGGAAGCACCATCTATGCGAAGATTCTCCTCTCCCGACTGTAATTCTACCTTCTCCCCATCGATCTCTATGCACAACGGATCTGGTGTAATACATATATTCCGAGCGAAAATAAAATCGGAACCTAGAAACTACGGAGTTTACATCCCACGTTTCACTTTCGTCAACTCGATTCCTCACTTCCTGCCACCAGCAGCACCACACGACTGTGACTATACACTGTCGGGCAACTGACAGCTGTATATCACAGTCAGGCGGGTTTTCCCGCCTTCCAAACACTCTCCTTTCTGTAACGTTCCCCCCCCCCACCGTTTCCCCTCACACACATACACACACACACACATCCAATACACCACACTCTATCTCCCCGTCCTTTGCAATCCTTTGCCCACATCGCCGTAGGATTTCCTGCAACCCCATCACTGGCGAACCGAACCCCGCGGGAAGGCCGTTTAGGGCCGCCACAAGGGGGCCACTAGGTTGGCTGGGGAGCCAGGGGGTTGCAGGAAGGCAAAACGCTGTTAGGGTTAGGTTCCCCTCAAGGGGCAATCAGCGTAGGTGCAAGGGTCCCTCCCCACGACGTCCTTTAGAGGACGGGGGAGGTAAAAACCCGGCGCCTAGGATCGCTGATATAGGTAGGCCTGGGCACTCCCTTTCTCTCTCCCTATCACTATGAAGAAAACGACCAACCAACCCAGAACCCCTCCTCAAGGACAAGGAGGAGGAGGAGGAACCATCCCCAAAACCAAGACAACGAAGCCAAAACCAATACAACTGAAGACAGGCACAACAACCACAGGCAACATGACTAAATTAGCTGGCCTAAACAAAAGACCAAAAGACCCCAGCCCCAAAGAACATACACCAGGAGCAAAAAAGCAAGTATCTGTGCAGCAGGACAACTCGCAGAAGAAAAACCCGCTGACTCCACCCACCGAAAATTCAAGTGAAATGGACACCACTCCACCACCGCCAGAATCTGATCTTACAGAAGCAATCTCCACTTCACCCAGTGACACCAACGACACGGCCCAAAACTGCACAGCACAAATAGATGAGCAAGAGGCAGACAACTCCAATACAGCACCAGATGAAGACGAAAACTTCACCGTCGTCACAAACAAGAAAAAGAACAACAAAAACCAGAAACGAAGCAATGACAGCAGCAATGACTCACTAACTCTGCCAGCCCTCCTTAAATCGGGAAACGACAACCCCTCTGCAGCACGACCTCCAAACATCCAACCCAGAAGAACTCCAGCTGTCTCTGTAAAGACTGCCCCACGCCCCACTACAAACCTACCACCCTTCTTGATACCAAAGCAGGAGGCCTTCGCCACAACAATGGACCTAGTCATGCAACTAGAAGAGGAACACCCCAACCTAAAATTCCACACCACAACGAGACGAGACTACAGTATGATCTTAACACCACACGACCAAGACACGTACGAGACCCTGAAGTATTGCAAAACAGTAGCAGGCTACCCTGCAATCATAAAGGAATTAAACCCCCGACCTCGCAACACGCAAAGTCATACTGATGGGCTACAACCAATTCCAGCCACTAGAACCAATCCTAAAACACAGCCAGGCGGAAACAGCCACACGCTGCGAAACACGAGGGGAACCGACAAGACAAGTCGCTTTCTCAGTGCAGACCTCTTTCTCCTCCTTCCACTTGGGACAAACCCTCTAGGAAATGGAGTGAGCATCCTGGCAGTGAAAGCAGCACTCAGTCTCGGATGTACAGTTGTCAGCAGAGTGACTTACAGCTGCACACTTGCCACACACGATGTTGGAAGCCCGACAAGCCTTTTCATGATGTCCATAGAGCTGACATTTTGAACAACGAAGGGGATTCGGGATGTACGGTCTTACATTTACAATTTCATATCCTACTTTGACATTTGTAGGTAGAAAAACTTTGCCAAAAGTGAGGACAACAGTGGCTGTCTTCATCCTTACGCCTTCCTGATAACGAGTGATGAATCTGGCATCAATTACATCCTGCTGAGCAAGTTCCTGTATGATCTCTTCCTCACTCATCACCATGAGATCCCTGCAAGTGATAACACCCTTGCAGGAATTCATGGATGTTGGGATCTTGGCTTCGATATCATGGCAGTGAAACTTGAGCTGCTTTAGCAAGTCTTTAACCTGAGCTGAGTTGAATGTCTTTACTAGGAGGTCCCCATTTCCAAGTTTTTTTACTTGTTCCACCTCTCCCGCACAGTGGTCAATCACCTTCTTGACAATGAAGGGATTGAGTCTGGACAGGGGAGTGGAAACTAGTGCATGAAGAAGCGTTACGAAGGTCGCGTTATTTACAGGTATGTCAAGCGGGGAACGAGTCTGGCGTCTGTCAGTCTGGGGCCGGTCAGTCACGGTAGGGATGTCGTCAGGACTACCTCCCTCCCTGAAGGGGGAAGGCAGTAGGGGCGTCCGTCATAGCTACCACTTCCCCCGTGAAGGGAAGTGGGAAGAGAAAAACGACCAAGGGCAAAGTACCTGGGAAAGACCCACCTAGGCTGAGATTACCCTCTCAACCCACTGTCGGGAGGACGCGCCTGTGTGTGACTCACACCCCAGAGCGATCAGTGGGGGGGTACACACTCCAAGAGGTGAGTAAGCAAATAATCTCAGGAAATTAGATATAGACACCTACTATATCTACTAAGGCCAAGAGAGGAGGAAAATGAGGTCTAGCTAACCTAACTTTATTGAAAAAACGCCCTAGTGGCGAAAAAAAGAAAAAGCTAACGCCGGTGGAGGCAACCCTGCAGCTAGAGGAGAGCTCAGAAACACGTCTTCCTTCTCCACGACCATTCATCCAAGTCCAGGAAGCAGCAAAGACAGCAACAATAATATTAATACTCGAGAAAGGAAGGCCAAAAGCCCAGAGTACAGGAACCAGTTTATGTCAACATTTCGCCCACAAAGCTTCTTCACTTGAACATCATTACTGGACAACACTCCACTCCTTAAACAGACCCAAGCCTGACTGGTAGTGCAGGATTGTTGTACTTGTGTTCTGGTCACCACTTTCAGGCTTAGGTCAATTTAAATAGTGAAGGCACTGTCTACTCGTGTTGTTCCTGAAGAAGTCTTGGGGCAGAATGTTGCAAGTGGGATTCTGTACTCTGCTTTTGGTCTTTCTCTATATACAGCAGCGAATACACCATAATTTTACTGTTTATCTGCCTTATGAAAACTTACCCAGAATCCAGCTAAATGAAACGAGTATTTCCCCGTGGTTACATCCCATACTTCACACTCGGGACGATTTGCATCAGTATACTCAATGATTCCCGCCTCAGTGTGCAGAGTCCTTTGACGGAAGGTAATCGAATATTGTTTTTGCTGGGTTTTATGGGCCGGCTAAATGCCTCACACATAGTAAAAATGCCTCTAGTCATACAAGCCTCCGCCACGCAACATACTGGTGAAGCACAAATGGTGATGGGTTTCTGTAGTGAGAATGACGCCAGATCCAATATTAACCCTCACGGACGGGACAGCTCTAGTATTACGCAAGTCTAATTGAATGTTGTTTTTATCAGTTACAGTATATGGACCAGGTTAATGTCTCTCACATTGGGAAAGCCTTAAGTCTTACAAGGTTAGGCACATAACACAGAAGCACA